>NC_056731.1:23533264-23653264 GCF_019279795.1 Protopterus annectens
CCACTTATAAAGACACTGCCATTGTGACCTGCAGTTTTATTGCCACTGACATGCCCACTATCCAGCCTGCTGATGATGCCTGCCATACTGTCACCTGTCTCATACTGCCTTGGGGGCTGTGGACATTATTTCCCCCCTGTGTATTTGGTTATTGAAATTGTAAGCATGGCACAGCATTCTTCTCTTTGCCTACAGGGAATTAGCCACAGCCACATTTCTCTGTAGCTGAATGTCACTTCAGCCATGTGTCCCCAACCAAATGTATCATAGGGAAATGTCTCACTGCCCAGGTGGCTGAACCCAGGCACAGCCTCTGAGCCAATCAGTTAATGCTCACTGTGATTATCTGTTACTGCTGTTATGTTTGCAGATTTAATCACTGAATGGAACAGCTAAGCCATGAAAGCTGGAAAATGTAGAGGTTTATGTAGCATATTCAGATTATTTAATAATATTCATTAGAATTATTATTATTGGCTGTATTATTATCATTCAGCCCACCCGTTATGATTACTGCCATTAAATCATCCATTGCCATTGCCGATTCTTTAAAGAAGGTATAGATTACTTCCCAGTTCAATGATATTAGGTAGTGTAAGTGACAATGACAGAATATATTATCTGACTGGTAATTTAACCAAATCTACACACTTAACACTCTAACATACCCAGCCTAAACACTATCATTAAGTATATTTAGTGCTATTCAGAGTGGCTGTTATTGCTAACAATACCATTACAGCTATTATAATGGTGACCTGCTATACCATTATCTACACTTGGGAAAGTGCTGGCAGACGTTGTGAAATGCGCTGGAAATAAAAGGATCAGTACTTTAAATAGTATGCATATAATCATCATTCTGAACTCAAGCTTATTACACCCTTGTGTCAGCTTCTGTTGCAACCAACACTAGTTAGTGTTTATTTGAAAAAAAAATCAGCATCTGTTACTGCACCTGCGTTGAAAACACATTTTAGCTTTGTTTAGTCAAATTACAGTTAACTTTGTATTAAGACTTATTATCAGCAACAGGCATTATTAGAAATTAAATAATTTCAGCTGTGGCTAGAAGACAATTAATCAGACTTTTCCTAATGCAGAGTAATTACAAATCCCAGACCTTTGTCATATTTAAGGACATATTATCATTGCTACTAAAAGGGGTAATTAAGTAGTAAAAACAATATGGAATTCATCTCCAGATGTCCTAATAAGTGTAACCCATCTGACATGCATGTTCTCATAGCCTACCTCTGATGGGATACTATAGAAGTAATGTTTTCATAGCATACTTCTATACTACTATGCCATCAGAGGTTTATAGGCAGTAATGAAACCTGCAATTCAGGAGATCACTGAAGAGACTAGCACAATCTCTCAGTTGTCCCAGAGCACTGACTGGGTAAGTGACTTGCTCAAAATGACACAGTAAGCAAAGACTCCTGGAATCAAACCTTGTATTGTATGAGGCAGCTCATTAATAGGTCATGGCCTTAATGCTCTGCATTAACTGCAGTTTGCTCTGTAATTCTGCCTTTGTCTTACTGACTGTCTAACCTGATATACACTGATTTGCTCTTTTAGCTCCACTCTCTTCAGCCCAGCCTCAATCCTTTCCTGCCTGTTGTATCTTTCACTGTCATACTTTCCTGTATCTTAGAGTGCAACCATCACTAACTACCTTAGTAGCTGTCTAGCTCTTTGACATGTTAACTAGTTAAACTCAATCGTCTCTCCCCTTCTAATTCTAGGAATATCTGATAATGATTTACTGGCTATGCATTTCATTTTCACTATTTTGTATCATTCAAGGTTGTTGTGTTCTACACAAAGAATAGGCGTTACCCTTTATTTATGCAGTTAAGTATTTATTTTTGATAACGCAGTTATGTATTATTTTTAGTTATTATGTCGTAAAACAGAGTAAACAGAATGCTCTAAGGATGGGTTTCAAATGAGATTAAGATATTACACAAAGTGTAAAATATTTAGAATGCAATGCTACTGATACGAGATTCAAATTCCTAGGTTTCATCTAACATGACTTAACATGATAGTTTTCTGTATTATATAAACATTCCCTCGTGTTGAGAAAAACTTGAAGCTAGTACTAGAGAGCCAAAAGACGAAGCAATACATAAAAAAAAAAAAAACATTTTATCAACTGGCCATTCACATTAAAACACTTTTATTTCAAACTGCAGAGGACTGACACTCCAAATTAAGATTTGCGGTAAACGTCAAGATTCTGATATTATTCTTGATATGTTAACTGTATCTTGTGTTAAGACTTAGTATAATATTGTCAGAATGATACAGACTTTCACTTTTTCCACTGTTATGCTTATGCAGCTAGAATGCTTTGCTGTTACAATAAGGAAATGCCCTATTTAAACTTAGGGGTCAAGCCTAGCATCAGTAGAAACTCTTCTTCCTCTCAATCCAGTTAAAAATTAATTGAACTGGGAAACCTGGCAAAAAATAAAGCTAACCACCTAGAGACACCCAAAGTCTCTCCCAAAACAACCAAAACCATTTCTGGAAACTAGTATGGGCACTATAAGTACTTCTTCCAGAGTCTTCTGCTCACTAAACATCCATGAGGAACTTTCCTCACTTAGTTTAACATCAATAAATGCAAAAAAAAAATTACAGCAATTATTTTGAATGCTCTCTTTACACATCCATTTTTGTTCACAGTAATAATAATAAGAGAGAGAAAATGTAAAGGAAAGGTAACAGAATACATTCCTTCCAATATAACAGGAGTAGATGATGGCTTACTACTGTGGTTCACTTTACTGTGTAAGAATCATATCCCACTCCTCTTCCACCTATGCAATGTTTGCCTTACCAATAATTTCCCTCTGTAAAATCAAATCTTAAAGTTGTCAAACTGGTATCAAAGCTCACCAAACTAATCTGTGTAAATAAGTTCAGACATGCCTACTCTTAGCAAATCTATTTGAAAACATAATATTCAATCAACACTCTCAATCTTTTCAAACCTATGGTATCCTATCCCCTCATCATCATGTTGTTGGTCTGGCATGAGGGGTCTATTCATCTTAAAAGCTGACATCATTCTGCAAAATACAAACAAAGGACGACTTACAAGGGAATGCTTTTACAGATTTGACAAACGCCTTTGATCTGGTCAGCCAGTTACTGCTTTATAGTTCTCTATTATGAGAAGGAATAAGCCCATCAATCTCTGACATGGTTTGCTGAGTTCTTAAGCAGATTCTTAAAAGTGATACTAGGTTCCTCTAAATGCTCTACCTACTCTTTCTCAAATGTTGTCCCAGAAGGATAACTTCTTTTAACCTTATGCATTAATGGACTTCCTACTGACCTGTCATGGATTCCAGTCATTTTATATTCTGATGATATGGTATTTTACAGAAAAAAATTCCTCTCACTCCACAAGAAAGAAAGACATAGAACAAGGTCTTACTTAACTATAATTAGCTAGCTGGGCATAAACTAGCATTAATACTAAAAAACTAAATTCATGATATGTAAAGGAAAAATTAATCAGCTATAACCCCACAAACCTGGTACATTTTCCACAATCAAACTGAACACAATGCAGTAGTCCATTACTTTTAATACTTTATTTATATGGATCAAACCTTAATGTTCAACACCATATTCATATTACTAAACTAACTTTCCCCAGATCAAAAAAAGGCTCCACTCACACATGGGAACGGTGTACTCCTTGACCAACATTAATATGGGTTCTCCATTCGTGCTGTAGCCTCAGAAAATAGTCTTTCATAATATCTGCTAGTAATGCTATTTGAAGAGTCATTATCCCTTCAAGGAGGGTATCACTGCTCCACTCTAACAAAAACAAAATGGCTCCCTACAAAGCAAATAAACACTCTTCTTATTACCTCTCTTAGCTATAAAACCTAAACTCATTCCCTTTCTTACATGGTGAGCAACATAAATGAAATACAACCTACAGCCTGAGAACTCATACTCGTTCTTCACTCACTCTCTGCATACTCCAAAAATATTGCAGGACACATCATTCCTTCACACATTTAGCTCCTCAAATATGGGAATTGATAGCATTATATAACCATAATACTTGTTTTCCTCATACCAATAACATGTATTTAATAGAAAATATATATAATTTGGTAGAACTATTTTTCCTTCAAGAAACAGAGGTTTGTTAATCTTAATAGCAGAGTGATATTTTTTAGAAATAGCATGAGATGCACTGGCTTAACAGAATGTGCTTGTGTAGAACAAAAAGTATTATACTTCTGAATGCTTTTCTAACAAATGGCATTAACAATAGAGGCTTGTTGAAATATCGTAAACAGGTAAATATATACAGATATTCATGCATAAAAAGTTACAGACTATCCTATCAAAGAAAGAATGTTTCTGAAAGAACATTTCAGCCTGTTGAGAACTGTTTTTCTCTGGACTGAGATAAGGATGCAGCCAAAGAAGGGTTCAATACAGGAAAAAAATGTTTTTATCAAGGACAAAGTTTTTAAACTATAAAAATGGTTGTAAAGACTTTTTTGGTGGACATTGTGAGTTAGCAGAGGTGGTGCAGTGTATCTGACAGAACTCTGTGTTATAAAGAAAATGTCTATAATCTCACAGTAGTGCTTGGTCAGCTTGTTTCAATAAATTTGTGAAAAAATATGAATATGCATTTAATTCCTTCCAGTAAAACTGAAATCCATATCTTACTATCCTAAATTCACTTTTTCTGAAAAACTGCTATTTCAGAAAGACCAGTTTAAGTGTTTCAGCAACAACATAATTTAGAATCAACTCTTTCAAACAATTTGTAAGATTCATTGTCTACCCCATTAGTAGATCTTATCAGTGCCAATTTCTTTCTTAAATCTTTATGTCTTTCCATGCTACACAGTTCATTCTTGACCAATTTCTTACTTTCTTCTCCTACACTTTATATTTTATTTTGCATTTTCCCTCATATTCAACAGAAAAACTTGCAAACTGTAAAACTGTGTAAGCAGTATGCATACTATTGCAATCCACAACTGGTCTTAAGGTGGGCCATACAAAGTAATGTTTCTACAAATCTCTTTTTCAAAATATATTTCTTATTCAATTTGACATGTCTACCAGAAACGGCTGTTAAAGTTTTATATTCTCTATATCTTATTTACTCCATGGGCTAAAGCTGAAAAAGATTCATCTGGATTAGTGTTCTACTCTGGTTAACAAATAACTATAAATAGAAAAATGAAATAAAAAACTTGCTTATGATGCATGCAACTGACACAAGTTCAGATGGAATATGGAGGGTCTGCCTACAGTGCCTAATACGGTAACTTCATGGACTGTACACAAGGATACAATTATTCAGAAGCATGTACAATTCAGTCTAAAATATACTAAATGTGCAGAGTATATGATAGCAGTAGTTATTCAGCAAGGTAGGGGACAGAGGGACACCATATGGTGCTATGATAGGATGTCAGCAGTGATGCTGTCTTATCAAACAGATAAGCATGGCCCCTGCCTATGGTGCTGTACTCTAATGACTACTATAACTTTACCTAGTGGCATAACACTTTAGGGCATGCAACGTACCTCAAAATAAGTTTAAACTTTATTAGCCATGTAAGTATTCCTTCAAAGCAGCCTACTAATAAATCAGACTGAGAAAATTAATTCAACAATATTTACAATTAAGACTATACTATCTTTAAAAGGCACTATAATACATTGATATAAAATTATGTAGTATGCTTTAAGCAAGCTGTTTATTAATAAACTTTTGGGACTCCAAGTACCTTAGCATTTATAGGGTCATAGGTAGGTACTAGGCTATCTGCCCGAGGGCATTTAAAAGCCTAGTCAGAGTGTGTCAGCTTTCGCCACCCCATTGATTAATTAACTGAGCCTCTGTCAAGAAGAGCCAATGAAGTGATCTCAGGGGTGTATTTTCTGTTACCCATCCACTCGTCAAGATTTCTCTTGAAGAGTGTTAGTGAGGGGCTCTGCCTAATGTAGTTAGGAATTTTGCTCCAAAGCATGGGGAGTCTCTGTGACAGGAATCTATCCCTCCAGCATGTCCTATTTATTGTTCTGGTGAGGTTTAGCTCACTAGAGAGAGTGGCTCACAGTGACTTGGATTTCTTTAGGTGGAGCATGTCCATCAATTCTGAGTTGGACATGGCTTTGTAAGTCAGGCAGAGATCACCTCTGAGGAAGCGATATGCTACTGAGTACAGCCGAAGATTTTCCAGTCGGGCTGCATAGGACATATGTTTGAGGCCAGTAATCCTCTTGGTGAGGTACTTTTGTGGTCTTTTCAGCTACTGAAAGTGTCTTGTGAGGTACATCCCAAATGGGGCATTGTACTCTATGATGGGTCTGATGAGTGACGAGTAGAGGGGCACTATAACCTCTTTATTTCTAGATGTGAACCCTTTAGTAATTAGATGGGCTACATAGAACGATTTCCTAACTACTTTGGCAACATGATTGTCAAAGGAGAGATTACTGTCTACCTGGGTGCCCAGATCTCTTATTACCTCTTCTGTATTAAGGGGGTTGCCACCTATGTGGTAATTCATGGGTGTTTTGTTTTTCCCAAACGGGATGACTATGCATTTTTTGGCATTTAGCTTGAGACCATGACTTTGACACCAGGTGTCCATCTCAGTAAGGCCCTTTTGGAGAATGTCCATGTTAGCCGGAGAGTCAATTATGGCTCCCAGTTTGCAGTCATTGGCGAACTTGGTTAGCCATAGTCCTCCTGTGTTTGCCTGTGCTTCTGAGAAGTATATGCCAAACAGTAGGGGTCCCAGGACCGAGGCTTGTGGGACACCACTTGTGACTGGTTTAGAGTCGGACATGGAGCCCGCTATTCTTACCATGTGAGTTCTGTCGGTAAGCCAGTTGGCAACCCATCTCGTGAAATAGGGGTTTATGTTCAGGCTGGTGAGTTTTTCTATAATTCCCGAGTGGGGAATGGTGTCAAAAGCCTTGGCGAGGTCAAGGTAGGCTGTGTGAACCACCTTCCCCTCATCTATGGCCTTGGTGACTGTCCCGAAAAAGTCAACCAGGTTTAGTAGGCATAATCTGCCCTTAACAAAGCCGAACTGGGTCGGGTCAAGTGTTTGGAGGTTCCCAATGTCTTTGTTAATGGGTTCCATGATGATGTGCTCCATAGCCTTGCAGACCAGGCTAGTCAAGCTTATGGGATGATAGTTACCAGGGTCAGTTGTGGCCCCTCCTTTGTGGAGCGGAATAACCGTTGCTGTGCGCCATTCTATGGGCATGTAGCCTGTGAGGAGGCTGAGGTTGAGCAGTGTGTTTAGGTGGGGGGTTAGTTCGTTCTGTAGTTCGTGCAAGATGCAGCCTGGGACACCATCTGGCCCCATTGATGCTGCTCTTTTGGCTTTTAAAAGGGCAGTTTTCACCTGTGCATCTGTGATTTCTGGGATACTACACTTTTCCGGTATTGTTGTGGGCCCTTTTGGGGGTGAGAGGGGGATGAAGTTTGCACTGAATCTATTTGCCAGGATGTTGGCAATATCGGTAGGTTCAGTATATTTTGTGCTATTTTGCACTAGCTCAGAGCATATCTGCGAGTTGTCACTTAGATTCTTGACATAGCTAAAGAAAGCTTTGTGGTTATCTTTCGAATCCTTGGCTATTTTTCTTTCAAAGTTAGTCTTGGATGATTTTATGAGGGACCTTAGTTTCTTACTGATACTGATCAGGGATGTCTTTCCTTCTTGGGATTTGCTTTTTTTCTGAACTAGTTTCCTCCTTTTATTGTATAGCCTGTTTACAGCAGGGGTCCACTAGACTGGTTTTCTTCTCTTAGGGGAGTGAGTCTTGGTTTTGCTAGGGATGGCACAAAACATGCATACTTGTAGGTGCTCATAGAGTGCATTTGTAAAGGTTCCTGCATCTTGGACACTGTTATCCTTTAGCGTGGGGGCTGTGAAACCTACCACCTCTGTCTTAAGTAAGGTGAAGTTTGCTATAGAAAAGTTTTTCACTGTGGTTTCCTTGGTTGGGGGTGGTGGTGTGGTGTGGATATTCAGAGTAATTAGTTTATGGTCTGATCTAACCAGTGGCGGGTTGACCCCCAGTGCGGAACACCTGTCACCCATGTTGGTGATGACCAGGTCCAATATATTTTCACATCTGGTAGGGGAGTTTACCAGCTGATCCAGGACATTTGAGGTGACAAATTCCAGGAAGCTCTGGACCTGGGAGTTTGTACTTGAGTAGTTTTCCCAGTTAATGGTAGGGTAAATGAAATCGCCCAATATCAGGGTGTTCGGTAGGACCTTCATGTTTTCCAGTGTCTCCAGAAAGGCACAGTGGTGGTCCTGGGACATGGAGGGTGATCAGCAGGTCACAGTTTGCATTGCTGATCTGCCCAATGTTAGTTGCACATGGATGATCTCAGAGGTATCATGCTGCACCACTAACCTGGAGGTGTAGGTATCCTTGATGAATATGGATACACCCTCTCTTTTTGTGTTTCGGTCCATGTTCTGTGGCCAAAATGTGTGGTATGAGTTATAGCCCAGTAGTGCTGGGGTGCTCTGTGGAGACTTGAACCAGGTTTCAGTTACTGCACAGATGTCGACATTCTCCATATTGAGGAGTGCTTCGAGCGCGTGCATTTTAAGATTTAAACTCCTGGTGTTGAGTAGCATAACCCTAATTTTTTTTATTTGTGCTGTTTACGGAGGTGGGTTTGACTTTTGAGCCTTGCCTAAAAAAGGCACTATGGGGGCAGCAAGAGCCTTGGCCAGTATTCGAAAGCCTAAGGGTGACAGGTGCAATCCATCTCTTGCGAAGTGACGAGCATGTTGTCCCAGGCTGACAGACACTGGATCCCCTTTGAATGATACCAGAAGCTCAGCCAATTGTTGAACTTGATCATTTTTTTCTTTATACTGTGGTATCATTCTTGGTGAGTGCAGGATGTTACTCAGGGTCAGGGTCATACCTACCAGGGCTACATGATCAGAGAGCTCTTACATGTCTCTTTTCATATAGTCCAGGGAGGTATGTCTCAGGTCATTCACACCAACATGAACAATGACAGAGTCATATTTATACTTGTTCTGGGATGACCTGAGTGCTTGTATTATGTGGCGGATTCTGGCTCCCGACAGTCAGCTAACAGTAACCGTCTCCTTGTTCAGCCTAGTGAGTGGGACATCAGTGTGCCTGACTATAGAGTCGCCTATTACTAGTGTGTTAGGTATGCTATTTCAACTTAAGGGCTGTGATTGTGTGGCACTCTGATTTTGTATTTTATGTGTTGCCTGGTTTGTGACAGGAGGTGCAGGTTTTTTGAGTGTCTGCTTTGGAGGTCTCTGATTCTTTTGCAAGTTTTTATTTAGAGCCTCTGAGTATGATTTTGTGTATTTATGTGTATTTTTTGCCAGTGCTGGTTTAGTATGTCTTTATGAGGCTGGAGGTGTGGTGCAAGTGTCAACCTTTTCCTCATGACTGCCTGTTCCAGTCTTGGGTGGAGAGAGCTTAGCCTCCAATTTAGCTATATAATTGCATCTCTCGCATATGTTAATGTTTTGTGGTAGGAGGAGAGGGTGGTCTGTGTACAAGAGGCAGTTGTAACATTGCCTCAGGATACCCAGGTTCACCAGCTGGACTGGAGAGTATACCTGAAATTGCTCTTTAGTCATGCCTGAATAGTAGGGTGAGCTGCTTAGTTGCTTGGTTGGTGAGGGGTGAATAATGAGCCTTGCCCTGCTGGACAATCAAGTGTCGGGGTATATTAGTGCTTGCTATTAGGTCTGAGCAAGTGCTGGACTGTAGGATGCTTTTTAAGTGCTTAGGTTGAGAGTTAGACTACTTTCAAAGGAAAAACTGAAGAAGAGACTTGGTGGAGCCGGGAATAATTTAGCCCTAGCTAACCGGCACTGCCCAGACGTGCAAAACCGTGCAAAAGCGGTTTTTACAGCAGGGAAATTAATGAGATAGAAATTAGCCCAAAATGGCCTATAAACTACTAACATCTGGACTTTTCCTGTGCCTTAATCTTACAAGGAATCATATGTTATTACATATGCATAATCAGTGAAAAGTACATAATTAATTAAACATTTGCTTAATATTTTTTACACACATTAACCCCCTTCACATTATAAAACAATACTAAATAAATACTCATTTCATATTAAACATTATAATACAATTATAAAAATCCACACTTTCAATTACTAATGCTAAGATTAAACAACTATTTATCCAGAAAAAGTAGCCCCACACTCACAGATAATATTACCTCAGTACCAGTACCTGCTAGGGCAAAAACAGTGTTATCATGTTTTAATAGGTATCAATGGCAATTCAAGTCCTAATGACACAAGGGTGATAGAGTTTCCATTGATATATAACAGATGAGATTTTATGGTCCTCAGCTGAATGATCTCATTATGACAGCCACCTCTAAAACTGACTACTCTGCCCACAGTGGAGGGGCATCAACAGACATTGTCAG
Source organism: Protopterus annectens (assembly GCF_019279795.1). Taxonomy (NCBI): domain Eukaryota; kingdom Metazoa; phylum Chordata; order Ceratodontiformes; family Protopteridae; genus Protopterus; species Protopterus annectens. The sequence continues at coordinate 23,543,778 of NC_056731.1, forward strand.
ATATGAAGAGTATCCTTACACAGTCTCAAGTATCCAGTAATGGAACCCCACAGGGGATAAGATGCAACTGCAACGTAAGTGAAGAGGGATCAGTAGAGAGGGGCAATGCCCCGGGTACAAAGTGTTGGGGGCAGGAACAGCCAATTCCAATCTTCCTTTAATGCAATATCAACTTTTTAAACTGCATTTGTGGCCAAACCCAAGTGCTGTAATGCTCCTTGTATGGTCTAAACTGTAGCAAATGCAGTTTGTTACAGTTTAAACAATAAAAAAAAAAATCTCTTTTTTTAAATTAAAAATGAGCACTGGAACACTCCATGCAGGCAGGATATAAACTGTAGCAAATGTCTGCTACAATTTATAAGTAGGAAGTCTTTTTAAACTAAAACATGAGTGCCATAGTTCTCCATGCAGGTAGGGTAGAAACTGAAGCAACTATTGCTACAGTTTATACCCTGCCTGCACAGAACACTGCAGCCCTCAAGTTTTAGATTTAAAAAAAAAAAAAAAAAAAGATAATTTTTTTTTAATAATTTGAACTGTAGAGAACTGCTTGCTACAATGTAGTAAGCAGTTGCTACAGTTTAGTCACCACATACAGCTCTAGAGGGCTCAGGTTTGAATGCTTTGGAGGAGGGTTGGGGGCAGGTCAAAGAAACAGGACCGAAATTGCTGGGGGGAGGGGGCGGGTGTTATGCATCCTTCCTAGCTGGAATGAACATCTGTTTTTTTTTTCTTTTTTCTTTTTTTCTCTTTTATTTTTGCTTCTTAGTGGAATAGTTGTGGGGCAGGGAGTGCTTGGATCTCTAATAAGTTGATCATACAGCAATCAGCTTACTGCGTTTTATATCACGTTATCGAAAGATGAAAATAGCGAACACTATTTCATCGGCCCCAAAACATCTAAATATGAAAATATCGAACATTCAGAACAGCCAATTTTTTCCCATGGAAACAATTTGCTGCTCTAAAACACATACACACAACACAAGCACATCAAACAAACAGCAACCACACACATAAACTTAAATTCCTACATCTAACGCTACACTAAACTAAACATACACTATCTACCCACTTACCTTAACCCAAACCCTAACCCTAAGGTCCGTCACTATCGCACACTCACCTAACCTGCTCCCTAACCCTAACTCACTTAAACCACCCCTAACCCTAATGTACAAACAATCGCACACTTACATGAACCCAACCTGTAACTTTCCACCACAGCGCTAAGAATAGCAAAGCCACAGAAACGGCCAACCGAATTCTTTCCCGAGGAAAGAATTTGCTGTTCTGCAGCTTCACTATTCTTAGCGTTCGCTGAATAGTGTTCGATATCAGAACATTTGAAGTTTTAATTCTTCGATCTTCTGATATAGACCCAGCTTACTATAGTAAAGTGCATTTTTTTTGCTCTTCATTTAAAGAACTGAGGGGTGGGATACTGGTTCACAGTATCAGCACAGTAGTAACCATGACTCTTTCTGAGTATTAACAAGACCAACATGGAAGGCACAATCATCTATTGCTTCTTAAATGTAATGAGGATTTACAAGAAATGTAACATATTAGCCACATAGTGCCTACAACTTCATATTATCTTTGAAATTAAATTAGTGAATAGTAAAATTAGTCTATATTTGGTTCTTAATTGTTTTGCTATTTGGAGTAATGAACACAGCTACAAAGGGAAAAACAGCACTTTCCCACTTATTCTCTGTTAAACATTTATTCAGACAGAAGGCACCATTCTCTGTTATGCTGATACCTTTTGGCAAGCCTTGTAAGCTTGTGAAATAGGTCCCATTTTGAAATAAGGCATTCTCAGGAAAATGATCATTTGAAATTGTTGAGTACAAATAGACACAGTAGCAAGTACTAAATTGTTGGGAGTATACTCTAGCATTGATGTAGGCAAGATGAAAAAACACTTTTAAGCCTACGGGGTCTGCCTACATTAACATCTCAGTTGCAACACTTGGAATTTCTTGTATCATTCCACAGGGTGGGGAAAGTGATGTCTGTGCATATATATATATATATATATATATATATATATATATACATGACAGTGTGTGTGTGTGTGTGTGTGTGTATGTCTATATATATGTGTGTGTGTGTGTGTGTGTGTATATATATATATATATATATATATATATATAGATATATGGGTCTATTTACTTACCCAAACGGCCATACTGGCGACTTTCACTTCAAGTGGTTACTTACTTCGAGTGGAAAGTTGGTGTTCCGGATGTCTGTCGGTCCTTTCGTCTCAGCGATGTGAAAGTTGGTGATGTGGCCATTCAGGTAAGTAAAGTAGACCTCTATATATATATATATATATATATATATATATATATATATATATATGCACACATACATACACACAGATAAGTACAAGTCGTTTCCTGAATGCTGTTTTGTGTTCAAGGTTGGTCAAGAACAGAAGATGTCAATTGGAGGAAGAATTAAATTAGTTTTGTTGAATTTTGTCAAAAAGTTGTGTTTATAATGAAATGTTTAGCAGTGGGCTGAGTATGAGAAATGCAGAAAGAGAGAGAGAGTGTGTGAAAATGTGTGATATATGTGTGTGTGTGTGTGTGTGTGTGTGTGTGTGTGTGTGTGTGTGTGTGTGTGTGTGTATGAGCACATGCATGCATGTATGTGTGCATGAGTATTTGTGGATTAGGGAAGGGGATAATTTTAGTGTTGTGTGTGCATGTGTTGCATGCATGTGTGTTATTAAATCTTATTGTAAAGAAATGGGTGTTTACATACTTAATGTGTAGGGTTGGGTTAGGGGCAGGAGTGGGGTAGTGGTTTGAGTAAGGACATGCAAGTAAAGGAGCATTGTCATTTCACCTATTAGTTTTATTTATTTGCTAACCAGGTAAGCCAGTATAAACTAGTGTCTCTTTTCAGGAGCTGGCTTTGGCAGAGTTATAAAGTTTACAAGCAGAAATTGAGGAAATTAAACCCAAGATCATTAGCAGCCCATAGCCTTAGCTCTTTGTGCTAAACCTACAAATCTATAGAATGTATCTGGGAAAAGAAACACAACATCAAGTAAAATGCATGCAGATTTCAGCGGGAATGCACTCCTGCCAGGAAATGGAAGTGGACAATCCAGTGCTATGAGGTCACACTGCTAACCCCTGAACCATTTTGCTGCCTTTGTTTTCAGTAAAGTCTCAAATAATTTAATATAGGATCCTACAAATGAAGAAGGATGCATGAAATCAGCATTTCTCTTAACATATGAAAGCCATTCATACCTTCATTTTTGTAAGATGCATCAGCTGACAATATACTGTTTAAAAATGAAACGGAGATAGACCAACGAGGTTACAAGAAATTTGTCTTAGCAAATGAAAACTGTAAATGGTCATCTATCTAAAAGTGTTGAGTAGACTCTAACATTTAGCCTTTTTTCGCTCAGTTACTGTTCTTTCAACAATAGCAATATTTTTGGACCATTATACAAAGCAGAGTTGGTGGTGGCTTGAATGGATGTAAAACACCCCACTTTACTTACTGAAAAGACTAGGAGGACTTTAACAGTGCCCGGGACAAATTCCCCCTAGTTAGTATAAATACCACCTAGTGTCTCCTCTGAGGCTGCTGCCAAGTGGGAATTAGCCTGGTCAATAAAGAAGTAAATAAATAAGCTCTTTATAGATTTGGATGAAGTTAAATTGTATGTATTTCAAGGAATCCTTGCCAAATTTGTAATTTATCTGTTTAAGAAAACCTCATTGCCACATGTTCTTTATCAGTGTAAGGAAATGAAAAGTTGGTACAATATATTCTTTATAAAAAAGAAGTCATGTAAGTTTTAAAAGAACGTGGACTTATAGTTCTGTGATATAGTACACTATACTAGGACTGTCTGAAGCAATCTCGTCTAAGGTCCTTGGCTTTATCCATTGTAAGTCTATTTGTTTTGATTAAAAACACCTTTACTGAGTTATCACTTGTGACATAGTAAAACTTACATTTAAATAAAAGTAATCAATCCATATTAACAAGTTCACTTTTACTAACATTATGCATCACATATACTCTTCTATACAATATAATCAAGCCAATATTACATAAATTGTTTAATTCCTGAATTTTCTCAAACCTCACATCTCCTCCAATGCATTTTTCTTCGTGCATTGTTCCCATAATTTCCATTTTTTCTACGCAATTTACTCCTACCATTTTCCAAAGATCCCACCTTCTCTTTCTTTTATCTCTGTTACAATTTTCACTACTTCAGGTATGATTGGTTTAGATGTTGATTTCCATCTTCTAGCAATTGCTTTTTTTGGTTGTGTTCAAAATTAAACTTAACAAGACCTTATTATGTCTAGGCAATTCACATCCTGTATCCATGCTCTCTAATTATTTGTTCCCAATACCTTGGGTCCTTTGCCAGCTTCCTCCAGTAAATTCCAGCCCCCCCTCCATACTCTCTGTGCCCCTAATTGCAGTCATCCCTACCACCAGAATCTCCTTTCTCCATTCCCATGTTAGCTTAGTTCTTATTATACTTTTTTGCTACTTTATGAATATAATTTTCTGTTTGACCCATAGGGATCTACATCAAAAATCCCATTATTTCCTTACTCTTGAATTTCCCCCGCTTCACCAGTATCCCTTTCTATTTTGAACAGTAGCTTTCTGCTTGTGTTATGTATAACAGCCTTAACTGAGTAGCTATAAAATATACCTTCAAATCAGGTAATTCTAAGCCTCCTTGTTCTATTGGAAGGATCAACTTATCCCACTTAAGTCTTTCCTTCTTCCACTCCTAGATAAAATCCTTCAACTCTTATTTATTTGCATTTGTTGACTGGGAGAGTCCACTGGGTCATGACAACCCATTTTCAGTAGAGGCCCATGGAGAAAAGCTCCACAAGAAGTTACATTAATAACATGAGAGGTTACATATTTAGAGAAGTATTCAGTATAAAAACATCATAGTAAATCCATAGGCTTTCATGTGTAACATTCATTGCAAAAGATATAGAGGTTACATAATAGAAATACAGCACTATCTTTACTAATTTCTATCCACAACTTCTCCTCTGGTTCATAAAAATATGCCTGACTTGTCTAAAAAACTAAAGGGATTAAAAACATTTTACTGCTTGTATCTTGCTATCCATGTCCATAGGCAAGAGCATCCAATTTCTTAGTTTTTGTATTACCTTTTGTATAGTCTCTTCCCACATATCCTCAGCTGCCACAACAGTGTTTTTTAACCTATACTCCTAAATCCTCCATGTTATCATGTCCCCACAAATATGGGTATTGTTGAACCAATTCATGTGAGGGTACATAGTTTACAGCTATAGCCTTTGTTTTATGTTTATTAATTTTATATCCGCCAAAAACCTTGGAACTGTCACAGAATATTCTACAACACTGTGATGTCATTTTCTGGATCTACAAGTGTAAAATAATAACATCTGTAAATAAAGCCAACTTTTCTTGAGTACCATACCCTTATTTTTTGCCAATAGTTCTAAATATAACACAAATAACAAAGGGAAAGAGGAAAGCCCTGCTTGGTTCATCTGTTCAGACACAGCTTATCAGAGAGGTACCCACTCATTTTGATTTTTGCCTTAGTTCCCTCATATATCCTCTTAATTAACCGTATTAGGAAATGCAAACGCTTCTATTGCCCTACTCAAAAAATCCCAGCTTACTCTGTCAGATGCATTCTCAGCATCAAAACCCACCGATAGTAGCAGTATTTTCTTACATTCTGCTTCCCTCTGGAATATCATTGTTCTATTAATGTGGTCAAATGGTTGCCTCCCCTCTGCAAAACCACACTGAACCATATCTATCATTTTTGCAACACCTTTCCCATTCTTTTAGCGATTATAGAAATAGCCACTTTATAACCATGCTTTAAAACTGAAAAGGGCCTATATGAAGCTAGATCTGATGGGTCTTACCATCTTTACATATTACAGTCACCACAGCTTTTTCCAGTATGTTGGTACTTCCCCTCCTTTTAAAATACTGAAACCTCCCAGATCGTTATCACTTTCTTCCCTCCCAGCTTCCAATCTTCCACCAGAATACCATCTATTCCTGGAGACTTTTCTGCAGATTGGTTTTGTATCACCATTTTTATCTCATCTCCTCCTGTCTTAACTGTTAATTGTTGAGCCTCATCTACCTTTAACCTTGGAAATATTTAAATCTTCCATAAATATTTCCATTTATGCTTTTTCTTGATTTCCCCATTTCTCTGCTTTGTACAAATTTTCATAAAATTTCTGAAATATCTGTAATACCTCTACAGGACCTCTAGTTATTTTTCTTGTTACTGGCTCCCTATGTTTGGCAACAACCCTTTCTATTTTTTGTTGCCTAAATTGTGCCGAACGTTTTTGAGCTCTGGAGTTATCAAAACAATTGTGCAACAGCAAGCCTTCTCAACTCATGCATATTATTCAGGTATTCCTGCATGTTCCCTTTAATACTTTACAACTGCTCCTCTTCTCATTCTATTAGTTTCCCCTTATTTTGTAATACTTTACCCTTTGTCAGCCCTTCTAAATTATTCTTGTTACTTCCTAATCATATATCTTTTTCTTTTTTCTACCTTATTTTTAAACTTCACTTCCATTTTATCCAACTCACTAGCTATAACTTATGGAGTACTTTCTATCTTCCCTAATAGCTCCCAAATAATTTCCACAATCCATTCATTATATTCTTCTGTTACCACCAGATAGGTGGGGAAGTGCCATGTCTCATCGTTACTTCATCACCCTGTATTTTTATATTACTAATTATTGGCATACGCTCTTAAGTAGTTATTGGATGTGTGTCAAAGTTCTAAGTTAAATGGATATGTTTCAAAGTCAACGTGAACTTTATTGTCATTCAGACTGCACACAAGTACAACTGAACAAAATTGCATTACTTTAAACTCAATGTGCATACAATAAATACTGATAATATTAATACAACAATAACACATATCCTAATGCTAATCTAACAATAACAATAGTAAGACATTTATGCAGTGCATTAACAAGTACAATGACATGCACCAAGACTACTCCACTTACATGTCTTTATCAGTACCCAAAATACTGCACAGATAGTATATTGCATATGTTCATGTGAAATATAATTTCTATCTAGTCTAGCCCAGTTACTGTAGCTTGGGGAGTAATATGCAATTTCTCTCTGAGTTCCTACTACTGAACTCACATCTGCCAAACCAAATATTTTCATAAATTTCTTTAGAAATGTATCTTCTTTTGTTATATTCTCCCTTCTGGTCCCCCCAGATACATCCTCATTGTTGCAAATCACATTCCTGTCCCTACCTATAATTAATATCCCCAACTGAAAGTTGATTATTCCTTCCAAAATGTTTGTAAGCTTCAAAATAGCGGTTTTAGGTGGAATATAAACAGATGACAAATTATACTCATCCCTTGCCAATAGCCCCTTACTACACAAATCTGACATTATCTTTGTTCCTCTTCTATCACTATTGGATCTCCTCTAACAATTAAAGTACCACAGTTATCCTTTGTCCCTGTTATTCTGCTGAATATCCATGCTGAAATCCTTTCTTTATCAAATTCACATGCTCATTTCTTTTCAAACATGTCACTGCTATTTGCACTCTGCATTTCTTAATATAATAAAATATTATTTTCTTTTTGTCTCTAAATGTGAGACCATTAACATTCCAAGCTAATATGGATAGTGTCACCATTATGGTAATAACCATTATTCCCATCTATTTTATATATGATAACTTTTTTAAATTTGTTTTTGTGATAAATGGACCCACTAATGTATGGCAGGTTGATCCTTTATACTGTTTTTTCTTTTAATCAACATTGGAACCTATGTCACATTTTATAAGACTTTTGTTTTAATGGAAACCCTCAAAAACACATTCCTAGTACACCCCCATAACCTGTTAACTTAATAAAACACACAAAACTATGTTCATCTTCAAATAATGAAGATTAACCATTCTAATAAGAACAAATATCCCAAACAGACAGCTCCAAACAGAGGCCTCAAGTAACCTAAATTTGTCAATAGCCATGCTAAGATGCAGGTTTCTCTTTAGCTTTATTCCCCTCCCAGATATGAAAAACAACTTGCATGCTTTCAGAAAACATGCACTTTTAGCCTTGAAGAAACCAGTGCTTTTGCTGTCTTTTATTGCCCTATAATCAGCTTGTCTCCATGGAAAGGTAAGAGAACAATGTAGCTTTCAGCTGCAGGTTTCTAAAAACAAACATTTTTGATAAAGGGAAACTATTCATTATATTCAGTGTTCTCTTGTTTACATTATATTCAGTGTTCTCTTATTTACTTGTTTCCATTTAAAACCTGTTATTAAATTAAGCTAAGGGTCTTAATCTAGACATTCACTGTTGTAAAAGTAAGATAAAACATAGTTCTACATATATTATGATCTGTGTACTTTTGCACTCCATCCCCCACCTAAACAACATAGCTGGCTCAGACATTCCAGGATAACTGGAATAAATGTGTTTCTCTTCAACCTGGTATACAGTGAATAATCATTTTCCACAAACACTCTGATTCCAACTTTTAATACTTTTCCCTTTTGCCATAGTTTTGTCAGAATTGACTCCTTCTGCTAGCAGGTTTGCATCTGTACTAATACAGGTCTTGGTTGCTATCTCGTATCAGGTTTGGAGCATACACACAGTATGTCCTTTCAATTAACTGTTCCTGCTATGGAATACCAGTCCAGTTGCTTATTTTGTGCCATGATAAAATTAATGCAGTCTGTTCCTTCTAGTTTCTCTGGTACAGCAGAAACTCTCAAGATTCCCCCTAAGTCCCCTGTTCTGTAATTCTACCATTTTTGAAACATCTCTTATTGAGTAGTCTCATACTCAGCCAGCCTTTTCTTCATTTCAATGTCTGATTTTGGCAGTTTTATCAGCTCATCTGAATATCTGTTTATTCCTGTAGATTACTGGAAGCCATGTCGTGTGCCAAAGCTGGAGATTGAACTGTCTTTTGCTAAACAGTTGCAGGATTCTTCCCAGTCAGTGTTTTTTCTTCACCTTTTCTGGTTGATTTTCTTTAAGGCTCTTTTAGTTTCTTCTTTGATGGCATCAAGGCTGTGTACTTACTAGCCAGTAACTGAATTTACTAAAAGTGACAGAGTTCTTGGCCCTTGTCTTTCAACTTCTTTTTCACACTGGGAAAGCTGAAGTTAAGATATTAATCACTGTGCAGCCATCTTAGAAAACATTAAGTTCACTCTTAATATTAAGACTAATTGTAATATAACTATGTGCTTCTTAAAATGATCATTGTAATAAACTACAGTGTCCACTATGTACAGAATTAAAATGAACAGCAACAGAACATTCTTATCCTTTTTAATGTCTCTAACATGTTTAAACATGCTATTAAATGGTCTGGTTATTACTCAAAAAATTAATTCCATAAATCATGTTTGGTTAATGACACATATAATGACATACAGCATCATATTCAGTATCATTAATAAATTCAAAAGATTTTACAATATTAGAACAGACAGAACATTTGCCAATGGAGACTATACCCTTGTGGAAGACAGTTTTCATAATTCTGCTAACTTGAAAGCATTGCAATACAAATCAATACATTTCTTGTTTTTTTTTTTTTTTACTAGAAAACAGTTGGTCTGTATGCAATTCTATTTGTAAGCAGATCATCCCTGAAAAAAACATTTTAGCGAGTTTAACTAATGCATAAGAAAGTATATTATATTTTGTGAGAAAATACATTTACTGTTTTCCATCTAGATAAACTGCATGTAAACCATAAACACTGTTAAATAAATTATTCACCCTAGTCTCACTAAACAAAGTACTTCAGTCACTACAACAAACGTTAATGTAAGCAACTACAACACATCTGGAATTGTAGTATGTCTCTAAAGACATTTTAATAGTCTTTGTTGTGTTATTATCCACCCTACTACTGCATTATTTTCAAAGGCATGAAAACCTTCTATAAGATAATGCATGTAAAGGATGGGAAAAATGACAACCTTTCCCATGTACACAGTGCAATGTAGCTCTGTGCTATATGCAAGAATAACTTCATTTCAGACATACACACAAGCATCAGATATACACACACTAGATAGTTTAATAATATTTCAGCAACTTCAAGAGCAACTATTTGTCAATTTCAACAAGCATACACAATTCTAACAAGCCTAAGTGGGTCATTGAAAGACTAGTACATTAAAAAGATACAGTTAATTTTATGTTAATATAAACTGACAGCACACAACCATGAGTCCCAAATACTTTACTACTACGTCTACTACTACTACTACTACAATAATAATCAGTTACTCTCATTTTCAAATCTGGCATCTTACCCTCTTTTTTGGGAATAATTTTGTCTTTTTTTATTCCTAGAGCTCCTTCTTGTAACTTTGTGTTCAAAGTTTGAACAATTAACCATATACATTAAAGCAGAAGAAATATTGTAATTCACAGATGTTAGATTATATGAATGCAAACAGTGTATTATATGACACAAAATATGGCTTGCGAAAATGGCATAGTACCTCCTTTGCCTCATTTTTACCAAACAGCACCATTTACAGTAAGATGGAAGAGGTCAGTCTCATGGGGCTAGTCTTAGTCAACTTCAGCAAAGCCTTTGAGTCTGTGGCCAACCCACCACTCCTAGCAGAACTTAAACCCTATGGCCTAAAGAACCTGTCCATGAAACTGTCCTCCAGCTACCTGGAAAAATGTACAGTGAGACTGTTTCTGAATGAATGTTCCCACAAACACACTTCACAAGGGAGTTCTTTAAGTCTCTAGCCTAGGGACACTGCTTCTATTAATCTTTATAGAAGAACACTGCCTCTGTTATACAGATGATTTAGCTGTAACTTGGTGTAGTATGTCATCCTCAGCTATTAGATCAAAGCCCCAGCAAGACATAACCATGCTGTATACTAGGGCAAAGGTTGTTTACAGTGGCCACAAATAAAACCACAGACATAAAATGTAATGTTATGGATAGCCTCAATGAATTATTCAATAAAAAAACTAAAATAAAGAATTTTGGGAATAAATATAGACATATTGATCACATCGATGGTAAATGTAATCAGGAAAAATTATTTTTTGTAACTAAATATACCAACTTTTCTTATATTATTAATGGTATAATAAGAAAATATTGGGATTTTGTAAAGAAAGAAATTAATATATTTAAGAATGTGGAATTAGTTGCATCATATAAAAGAGGTAAAAATATACAAGATTTTTAGTACATAGTATATTTAAAGAATCTAAAAGAAATATACTAATTAATATTAATGAAATAGGAACTTTTCCTTGCAATAATTGCTCTATTTGTAAATATATATGTACTGAGGTAAAGGAAATTAATGAAAAAAATCACCACTAGAGCTAAATACTCTTGCTCTAGTATGGGAGTTATTTATGTTATTTTTTGTTCTTGTAAAAAATATTACATTGGTGAAACCAAGAGAGCTTTATCAAACAGAATAAAAGAACATGTAAGAGATGTAAGGAATAAAAAAATGAGTAGTCCTATTGCAGAACATTATAATAATGAACATCATGGTAATATGGATTGTATGAAGGTATCTGTATTAGAACTTGTTCCATTACATTTTAATAATGTTGGACTTCAAAAAAATGTATTAAGACAAAAGGAATCTGTTCTTATTATGAAGTATAATACCCTGTATCCACATGGACTTAATAAGGAATGTAACTGGCAGAGTTTTAGTCAGTAGTTGTACCTTTAACTGTTTGAATTTTATTTAATTGATTAATTACTTAATTGTATTAATTGATGAATTTTTTATATATATAGTGGTTTGTGTCTATCTTATAACTTTTACTCTGTAAAGGCTGTGGCCGAGGCGCTAGAGAAAGTTGGTCTGTTCATTAAATTTTATGAAAGTAGAGCTGTTACTCACTGGTATTTTTTGGTCGTTGCTTTATTTTGAACTTTTAAAGTTGTGGTTATAAAACCACAGACATGTTGCTTGGTGCTCTTACTACCAGAAGTCCCATACATTCTAAATGGGCTATCTCTTACTGAAATTTAAAAAATAAATATCTAGGTATTTTCGTGGACTCCTCCCTTTCTTTCATTTTTCTTCAGCTCATTGATTCAGTCCAAAAATGTATGCTAAGAGGTTGCTACCGAGTTGCTAATTCCATGACATGTGAACTAGAGTATATTCTAGGGGAAACAAGTCTTAATTTTCACCTTAGAATACACCTTCTTCTTTCCCTGTCAACATCAAATACAGCCATGGTCCAAGTTTTCAGAAACAAAAATATGCAATTTCATTATGCACTCTCCTTTCTTAAAGCATCACTGGTCTACACTTTTAAAAGCCATCTGTCTCTCCATTTATCACAGGTTCTCATTCAGAAATCTGTATATCTAAGATACCAACTCTCACTTAAAAATAGTCTACCCCTGTACCCTGTTACCTACTACCTTATCTCTAATCACACATAGTTCATATTTTATTCTCAAACACACCCTCATTTATGGAAATAAGGCCTACTCCTATTATGCAACCAAAAATCCAGAAAGCCCCACCCTTCCTATTCTTTACACATTCCATTCAGCATGGAGGGCAGATCTGTCATCACTGCCTAAGTGAATGAACCTTCTAGGATACCATGAGCTGGTATGTTCTCTTTTTCACAATTTCACCTCTGTAACCACCTCACCAAATGTTTAGGTTAGATAACGAGCAGGCATCCAGCTAAAATGATACTCCAGCCAAAGCAACAGCACTTTATCTGATACTATTTGCTAAAGAAACGTATATATTATTATTTTTGTCTCATCCATTTTAATATATATGATTTTTTCTACTTGTTCATAATTTTTAAACACATACAGATGTTAGTTGGTTGAAGAAAGGTAAGCAATGACAGCAGGTAAATGATTTATCTGCAAACCGCAAAATTGTTGAAAACCAGTGCTGCACTTCCTGCTACAATGTTGCCTTAGCGCCATGTCTTGTTTACTGGGATAATATATACGTTTCTTTAGCAAATAGTATCAGATAAAGTGCTTTAGCCACTAAATAAGCCCTGGTATGCATCTTCCATTGAACAACCTAGATGGAACAATGAATTAACTAATTGTTTAATTGCTTGATTGATTTCAATTGATTGATTGTTTTAATTAATTGAATTTGTATAAAAAGGTATTAGAAACTTTGTTTGATAGATCTGAAGAAGCGTGCCTTTTGGATGCACGCGAAAGCGCTTATCTTCATTTTTACAATAAAGAATTGGATTTTATTCGTGGTGGTTTGACTCCTATTTCTCTACCGTGATTTTGTTCTTTCGTTTTTGGAGTTACCTTTGGGAGACAGGATTGCTTTTTTCTAGTCAATATTTCCCAAATATAATTAATGATTGTAATCCAACATTTGGCAATTTTCAAGTTACTGGTTTTATTCCTGTTCATCACCATCTCCAAAATCATGTCTGCTTAATTTCCAGCATACTCTTGTGCTTTTTCCTTCTCTCAAGCTTTTAATGTTGAAACATTAGAAAATTTTTCAATGGCACAGTCTCTATGTGGTCTTTTTTACTAGAAGAACAAGAAGCAGAATCCCCTTCTGTTTCACAAATCACTTTTTGTTGGACAAACTTTTGTATTTCTTCCTTGGTATGCACTTCATCAAAAAATCATTTTGTCCCTCCAGGGAAGAATATTTTGAAGATAGATAGGTTACAGCACTTTGAACCTCATACCTGCTTCTCAACATTTCCTGAATAGTGGAATGTATTTATTCCTCTTCTGCCTCTTGTACAATGAATAATCATTCTCCACAAACACTCTGTTGCCTCCCACTTTTAGTACTTTGTCTTTCTGCCACAGTTTTGTTAGAATCAACTCCTTCTTCTGATAGGATTGCATCTTTATTATTAAAGGTCTCGGTTGCTTTCGCAAAGCCAGATTTGGAGCATATGATGTGCCCTTTCAATTAAAAACTCCTGCTGTGGAATACCAGTCCAGTTGCTTATTTGTGCTTTCAAAAATTAATACAGTGTGGTCCTTCCAGCTTCTCTCTTACAGCAGGAAAATCTCAGGTTTTCCCTATGTGCTTTGACTTCTAATTCTATTATGTTTTGAAACATCTCTTCTTGAACAGTTTCATATTCAGCCAGCGTTTTCTTCATTTTGACATCTGATTTTTTGCAGTTTTTATCACCTCTTCTGAATATCTGTTTAACCCTTCTTCCATTTTTTTTCCAGCCTTTTTTGTTGAGTTGATATACTCCATCCGTGTTTCATTTATTTTAATCAGGTCTGTGTACAATTATCTTCTGCTAGGTTACTGGAAGTCATGTCTGGAGCTTGCACTGCTTTTTGCTGAACAGCTGCAGTACTTTTCACAGTCAGTGTTTTTCCTCACCTTTTGTAACTGCTTTTCTTTCAGGTCCTCTGTATTTTGTTTTTTCCTGGCATCCAAGCAGTGCATTTACTAGCCCATTACTGAAATTTCCCAGAATTATAATTCCACTGGCTTTCTCTGGTAAATTTGTGTTTTCACACTAGGAGAGAAATAATTAAGCTATTACTAAATGTCCAGTCATCTTGAAAGTCCCTAAGTGTACTTTGTTTGGTGTACAGTATGTTTAATCTGTTTTTAATAATTTGTAATTATCATTTCTCTTACTGTACTGTTTAATATGTCTTTTACTGCAATTAGGATGTGGCTCAAAAGGGCCCTTGTGGTGCAGTTTACCTATCTGTTCAAAATAAGTACAATGGAATAAGAGAAGTTACAGGTAGACAGGACTAAATGCTTTACATCAAAGTGCATTATATGACCTATCAGTGCTGTTGGAAGGGTATGACTACTCATACTGCATCTGCAGGCATCAGCTGATGAAGATGACAGTGTGAGGCAGGGGACAAATAACTAAGCATGAACTTTTACCTGCTTCCCCTTTTGTGCAGCAAGAGAAGTTTTGCACCAGTTGCTTCTTTGAGACAGATAACTGCTTCAATTTTGGCTTGCTCATTGTTTCATTGGCAGTGTGCTTTCGAAGCAATGAGTGATGGGTTTTCTAAAGATCATCAGTGGTCACATAGGCTAAGGTAATCAGTCACATAAGTTTACACCAGTGCATACCTTTTCAAGGATTTTCATGCTTTAAGAGATGTATGGTAGCAAGAAACAGAGTTTGGGGGATAAGAAAGGTTTACAGTTGCAGAAAACAAGGATATAGGCATGAGTTTGTGTAGAAGGGATAGGAGGTCACATACGTTATAAGACAAATTTGCTCTTTTCTCACATGTTAAAAATAACATATCCTTGGGAATGCTTGTTAGTCTCTCCCTAGCATTACAGCTAGATCCATATATCCCATTTCCTTCTTATGGTGTGCCATAATGATGCAAGCACAATACAATAGTGAAAGTGTAGATCACTGGTTTTAAAGAAATAAATGATGAGTGATGCAAGAAAATAAAAAGACTTTAGTGCAAAATAAGAGGACTAAATCACTACAAAACTAAAGCATGTGTTTGATAAATTACAAGTGTGTAGTAAAAGTCTCACTACTATGTGTTCATTGTGAAACTGGAAAAATGCAAATGCCGAGGAAGGAAACAAAATGCCCAAGTACGATTTAAAAATCCGTCAGTAACAAATTGGGAAAAATCATTGGGAGGGTAGGAAGGAAGAGGTGGTTGTCCTGTGTATAAGCCTGTAGCAGGTGCAAATAGGCTGACAGTTTACAAGCTGCCATTACTTTAAATATGAATGTAATAATGACAGCTTGTAAACTGCCAAACTATTCTTCTTTTTAAAGGTAGAAACAAGTTATTGGCTTGCTACATATTAACCCATTACTACATTTAAAAAATACGGTATGACAGTTTAGAGGCTCTTATTAAGAAACTGGGGGTGGGGCTTCAAACAGTTGTGTTGCTGGTAGAGTACAACTATGTTGCTGCAGCCCTTGAATTGGGAGTTACATCACAGCAATGCTGGTAGTTCTCACCAGATGCCATGGCTTCTTCCCTACCTCAAGGGCATGCTGTTTAGTAAGTTTGCTATCTTTTGTACTGGCAGTACACACACATACACACACATGCACACACACACACACACACATATATATATATATATATATATATATATATATATATATATATATATATATATATAGGTTCATAGGTTTATACTAGGTTATCTGCCCTAAGGCATTTATAAGCCTAGCCCAAAGTTATGTGGCTTACGCCACCCCTTATGTTAGAAATAATGTGCCCATTAGTTTGTTGTGCCTCTGTCCAGCAATGACACAGAGATGATTCCCGGGTTAAACCTACGATCTCCCATCCACCGGTCCAGATTTCTCTTGAACAGAGCCAGCGAGGTGCTCTGCCATATATAAATATGTGTGTGTATGTTTTCATGCAAAAGCATACAGCAACAGAGCGCTCTTCGGTCCAGGACTATGTTCTTTTCTACATTTCTTTTCACCAAGGATACATTCTGGATCCACTGCACAACTGAAAAGAATAAAGTGGTTTTCTGATCATGAATTAATCACAACAATGCAAAAGTTTACATGTGAACACTGGATTAATGGGTAGTGGAATTATCTTAAGGAACAGCAGAGTAAAATTTCCAAGTATGGAATAGCTGCTTGTTGCCCCTTCCCCTTTTCTAGGCAATCTGTCTAGTATCTATTAGAAGAAAGTAGTCAAAATTTAACTAAACTTTCACCTGAAATTCATCTAAATTATAAAGGAATCTATGATTATTTCTTATATCTTTTATTCATTTTATGTTGTTCCATGACTAGTGGCATTCAGGGTCCTATACAAGCATATGATCTTGAGTGAGTGAGTCAGTCCATCAGTCAGTCAGTCAGTCAGTCAGCTAGCTGGCCAGATTGTCAGTGAGTGCATGCACATATAGATCATAGGAGGTTGCTAGGCTAATAGCTCTGGGGCCCTTAAAAGCCTAGCTAAAAGTTTATCCTCAAAAAGAAACCTCAGTCAGCACCTGTCACCCCTGTCAATGAGGACACAGGTGGAACCACTGGGACAGATTTGTGGTAACCCATCCACTCATTAAGGTTGCGCTTGAAGAGGGTCATTGAGGTGCTCTGTTTGACATGTATGGGAAGTCTATTCCAGAGATGGTGCAGCCTTTGAGAGACAAAACTGTCTCTCTCCAGCAGGTTTTGTTGATGTTGCGTATCAGATTCAGGCCTTTTGAGCGGATAGTGCATGAGGAGTTAGACTTATGGATATGGAGCATGGATATGGTAGGGCAGGGTCTGGGATTGCCTTGTACGTGAAACACAGATCACCCTTGAGCAATCTGTGCAATACCACGTAGAGTGTTGGTGATTTGAGCCTGTCTGCATAGGACAGGTGTTGGAGGCTATGGATTCTGTTTGCGAGGTATTTCAGTGGCCTTTCCAGTTGATGTAGATGTTTGGAGAGGTACATCCCAAACGTGTGGGAGTGTTTGTGTTTTAATAGTACAAGAGAACAACATGTTCATCAAAAAGTAAATAAAACAGAAGCATCTATTTCATACTTGCTTTCAGTCTAGATAGATGATGCTGATAATCAAGAGACATGGCTCTCCTGTACAGGATTATTCCAAACAAAGTCAATGCTAAAACAAATATTCTGCAAATATAGGTAGTAAAGTTCCACCCCTCTCCCCTTCTTATTTATGATTCCACAAAGAAAAGTAAAGACCATCTCTGTTGAAACATAATTGGAGATCTACTTCAGGTCCATCATTTTAATAAAAGCAAAGAAAGCACCTGCCTTTTTATCTAACACAAGTTTCATTTTTGCAATTAAAATAAAATAATCTTTACCTCAGCATGGTATATCTTTTTGTCTTTGTCTTTCTTCCCCATCTAATGACTTTCCCTGTTTTCTGTCTCACCATGTGATTCAGTGGAAGGAGTGGTTTCTGCATTAATATATATTTCAGGGATTCAGCTACCATAACACCTCCTTCATCCACTAAGATATTGGTTTGATTGGACCTGACACCTCATGCTGCATTCATAGCCATGTACACATCATGGTATATTTTTGCTATTCAACAAGCACCCTTACATGGTGTTGCACAGTCCTCCAACAAGAACACATGCAGTACCACAAAGGTACTAAATGCTAGTGAGGCATTCTGGGGTAAAGGCATATGTTACTTAGTCATCTGCTCTCTTTCTGCAACCACTTCAAGAAAGTGCACAGCTGTGTAGATCAGCATGGCTATTGACCACCACGCTGTAGTAGCAAGCACAGCCAAAAGGCTGAGTTCAACTGCTGAACATGAACATTGGTGGAAGAACCACTAGACACCATGGCTTACTTTAAAAGTGACATAATGACACCATCATTAAAACAGGGAACAGGGGGTGGGGGGGGATCCCCTGGACACCAGGCATTAATGTTCAAAATTACATACAAATACCAACATTATTATGAGGATTGTGAGATGGGGATACACACTCTACAGTGCTGTTCCAGCACTACTGTTATGGGGTCTGGGGTGAGGGGATACACTAGACACCCTCCAATACTTCATAATGTGGATGAGAAGGGACCTCTGAACACACTCTTAAGTGCCACAATGGCAAAAACAGCAGTACAGATTTCAGGGATGGGAGGAAACATTAGACCACCAGGGAATACTTTAAATGCCACAATGGCACCAACATTACCTTGGGGATGATAGAGAAACCAGTAGACAACAGGGATGTAGTGCTGTAATGGCACAGATATTATAAGCGGATTGGAGACTGAGGGATAAACTAGACACCTGGGCTGATTTTTTTGAAGTGCCATGCCAGCAGAGACATTGTAATGAGGATTAGAGAGGTGAGGGAATCCACCAGACCACTAAGGCCTAATACATACGTACCATAATGGTACTAAAGTATTGTAGGGGTGGGGGAACCACAGAAGAGTAGATAAGAGTGGGAACAGGTACAGTGACTGTGGAGTGTGTGTTTGGGTGTGCTAGTGTTTGTGTACTTCTGTGTGTGACAGAGTGGCTGGGAGATGCCCACTGTCTACATGAGTTCCAGGTTACTACCACAATGTGCAGATCAGACATGCTCTGCACATTGCAGTAGTAACTGCAATTCATAAAACATGCAAATTAGCCAATAATGAGGTCTCATCTCATCGCTGCTAGCATGTTTTTAAACTGCAAATGGGCACATTGCGTTTGAAGTGCCTTTCTGGCAAAAGAGGTACGGTTGATGCTAGGAATGTTAATGAATTCCAGGGTTAATCTTGTCATTCTAACAACACATCATATTCTTTTCTAACTCTTTTAGATGCAGCCCTTTATCTTCATATTTAGGCTTGACCACACCTGGTTCACTAAAGTGATGTTAGAGACCCATCCATCAGCATTTCTCAGGCAGAACATACCATACCACTTTCTGAAAAGTATGTACAGATAGGCTTGTAAGGAGGAGCACTGACACACATTCTCTCTCTGTATATATATATTTATACACTCCTCATGTTTAACCTTCTTATCTAGTGCTGTCCTTCCCTCTCCTATTATAGGTGTGGTGTGATGTGATTACCTTTTGTAGTAAGCTAGGTGAAGCTTAGCAGAGTCTGCATATAAATAGTGTGAGTTTCTCAATTTAGTCAGTGGATCATACAATCTTCATGGGTCATCTTTTCCATGCTAGAAGCCCAGAAGCTACACACAAACACAATCACACACACCTAAAGTCCAGTATGATTCAACTAATAATAGTACTGTTTAAATATCTTCTAATAATTTTTAGAAAGTTCTGTCTTTCACTGTACCCAAAACAAAAAAAAAAATGTGTTTCATCCTGAGACACGGGTCATCTCTGCTACATTCCAAAGTTTTCTGAAATTCTTCACAAAAACTGCCTTCTCTATAAAACACCCTCTGTTTATTGTAGGAGTTGAATTTCAGCTGTGTGCTGAGACAGGCATCAGAGAAAGAAATGCATTTGCCTTATGGCTTAGTTTGATGGTACATTAAATTTGACTCTTGGAATGCCACATATAAATGTGTTATTTTTTTTTTAATTCAACACCTTTATTGAACGTTGAACATCGAGCTGGCACCTCGGCATTCATGAAAATCTACTGCCAGTCATTAGCGGATCGGAGTTCCACTGTGGTGACCCCTAACCGGGAAAAGCTGAAAGACAGCAACATTGAACTACCACTTAAGATACAGGCAAACATGCATATTCCCAGTTACAAACAGTATATATCACATATATTTTTTGAATATTTATCATCAGTCCTACATTACATAAATTGATCAATTCCTGCCTTCCCTTAAACCTCACTCCTTCTCCAAAACATTATTTATGAATTGTTTCCAAAATTTCAATTTTTCTATGTAATTTGCTCCTACCCTTTTCTAAAGATCTCACTAACAGTTCTTTTATCTCTGTTTCAATATGCAATACTTTACCTGCAGTTGGTTTAGACTTTGATTTCCATTTTCTATCAGTTACTTTTTGACAGCCACCATAATTACACTTAATAAGGCTTTACTGTGTCTAGGCAGTTTAGATCCAGAACCTCAGCCTAAAAAATAACTTTCTTATTTACACCCATTGCTCTTCCAATATTTCTGTCAGAGTATTCTGAAGGGAATTTTTAAAGTCTGCCAACTAATTACACTCTCAAAACTTATGATCCCAGTTCCTCTTTCCTCCCCATCACACCTCCAACATTTGCCATCAGCCTGAGGAAAAATTCTTTGGAATCTACTTAGGGTATAAAAGTACCTATGCAAACACACCCAAGAAAAAATCCTAACTCTTCTACACTTTCTTGCATATTTGGGAGTCATAAATATGTCCTATCGTTTCCTTGTGAATTGTTTATCCAATATCTCCTCCTAAGCAACTCTAACTTCCTCTAATTGATTAGTATAGTTATTGTACAGTATTTTATATGCCCAACTAATTATCCCATGTTTAACAGCAGTTATTATTCTAAATTCAGTTAAAATTTCTACCAGTGCTGGTCTTTTGCTTATGGTTCCCCTATCTCTTTCTCTTTGTCTATATTCAGATATCAATCCTGATAGGGAAGGCAGTCTTGAGGCTGCAGTTCAAATCTCTTCTTGGCCCCTTCACATTCTATTACCTTTCCTTCTTTAGTTATTTGCTCCCAATACCTTGGTTCTTTTACCAGTTTTCTCCAATAAATTCTAGCCCTCTCCTGCCTATTGTCTGTATCCTTAATTGCAATCATCCTTATTGTCAGAATCTCATTTCTTTATTCTCATGTTGGCTTGGTTCTAATGATAGTTTCTGCTCCTTTATGTATATAATATTCTGCATGGTTATTGTTATTCTCCTTATGGATCTGCATCCAAAATCCCAGCCTCTCCTTATTTCTTGCGCTTTCTCCCAGTTTCATCATCATCCTTTTCCACTTTGAATTATAGGTTTCTGCTTGTGCTATGTGTAGGAGTCTTAAATGTGTAGCTCTGAAATACCCCTTCAAATTGGGTAATCCCAAACCACCTTGTTCAATTGAAATAATCAGCTTATCCCATGTGACTGTTACTGTCTTCCCCTCCCAGATACAATTATTCAGCTATTTATTAATTGCTATCCACAACTTCTCCTCTGGTTGATAAAAATATACCTGACATGTTTAGAACTAAAGGGACTAAAAACACTTTAACTGCTTGTACCTTGCTATCCATATAACAGAGCTTCCAGTTTCTCAGTTTTTGTATTATCTATTGTTTAGTCTCGTCCCACATATCCTTGGCTGCCACACCATAATGCTTTTTAATCCATATTCCTAAGTACTTCATTTTATTGATGGATAGTTTGTTTTGAAGTATGCATAAGATACCACTTTAGGCATAAAAGATGGATTAGTTCTCAAAGAAACCCTGCTCAAATGGGAAATGAGGTAGGGTTGACTCACCAAAAGTCCTTGCAACTCAGATACCCTTCTTCCAGAGGTCAGAGCAATCATTAAAACTGTTTTCCATGTTAAGAATCTCAAGTCAGCCAGATTAGCTGGTTCAAATGGAGCAACTGTTAGCTTCTCTAACACAAAATTAAGTTACCAGGAAGGAGCCACCGCTTTACTTGTTGGCCTCTTATGCAAAACCACTTTCAAGAACATATTGACATGAGACTGCCTTGAAAGAGGAGGATCTATGGGCAAACATGATGAAATGGTTGATAATTTAACCTTGACAGTGGAATTAGAAAGACCATAAGATATTAACTCACTCAAATACTGTAAAACCAGAGAATAACTAGCCCTGAATGTGTGCAGGTTATATCGTTAGCACCAACTAGTAATCCCTTTCCATTTGCTAGTATATGATTTTCTAGTAGCAGGCTTTCTTGTCTCCATTAGTACCTGCTGCACATCCTCAATGAACAGGCACCTAAAAAGACTTAAGACCTTATCATCCAGGCAATCAATTGAAAATTATTGCTATCGGAGTATATCAAACATCCCTGTTCTTGTGTTAGTAGATCCAGTATGTGAGGAAGCTTGGAGTAATTGCCACTGGCCATTTCTGAAAGAAGGGAGAACCACAGCTGCCTAGGCCACAAGGGAGTTACCACAATGATCTTGGGAGATTCCTTCTGAATCTTCAGAATTACCCTGGATATTAGCTGAAAGGGTGGAGAACCATACAGGAACATTCTGTTCCAAAGAAAAGAAAAAGCATTTGTCTTATAGGCCTTCTTACGTAGAGACCTAGAACAGAATCTTGCCAGCTGATTGTTCAAAGAAGAGGCAAAAAGGTCTACTCAGGGAAATTCCCACAGATGGATCAAATGTTGTAAGACAACCAATCTAGTTTCCATTCATAAGGGTCTGTCCCAGTCCTGCTCAGCTTGACTGCCACACAATTTTGCTGTGATGGAATTGTAGGATGCTCATAGAGTGAGATTGTGCTATAAAGCTGTATCCCAAGTCAACACTGCAAATCTACAAAGGGGGGTATGGCTGGGTTCCCACTTGCCTGCTGATTTACCACAGAACTGTGGTATTGTCTAAAACCATTTGAACAGGTCCTGGAGACTAAAGATGGTTCAGAGAGTTGAGTACCTTGATCAGGTCCTGCACTTTTATACCTCTTGAACCTGCTCCACAAGCAAAGTCTGGAGCTCCTATGGTGACTGACCACTTTGGAGCTGGGAAGGAGAAGGGGAGACCTGGATTTAAGGGTATCTGTCATCTCCTCCAAAAGACTTCCCTTTTGACAAACCCCTGTACTGACACTTGAAAAGATAAAGGGTGTTGATGTTGGTATCAAAGAGATTTCAGATATCACTGTATCCTTCTATCATAGAGGCCATGAGAACCCAAATCCTGAAGTATTGCCTCTCTGTGACTGAGGTCTTAGTGGAAAACCTTAGAAACAGAATAAATAAGGATCTATTTTTCCTGTTGAAGAAAAGCTCCTTGACCTGATGTGTTTAGGTGACATCTCAGGAACACAATCATGTGTGAGAAAGTCAAGAAAGAATTTTGAATGTTCTCTTGGAATCCCAGCTTGTATAAGAGACCTCTCACCCAAGACAGGGATTCCTGACATTTTGAAAAAGGCTCTCAAAAGTATGTCTAAATATGCAAAAATGTGAATACCCTGTAGCCTGCAATGACCTATAACTCGAGCTAGACACTTTGTGAAAATTCTTAGTGAAGTAAAAAACAAAAAGAAGCTCCAACAACCAAGGCGGTCTGAATAAAAGCAGTTTTATTCAGACCGCCTTGGTTGTTGGAGCTTCTTTTTTTTTTTTTTTTACTTTGAAGTCAGTTATTTTGGGAAGCTCCTATAGGTTTCCTGACTCTAGGTATTTTTTTTCTTTTGGTATATACTCTTAGTGAAGTGGATAGTCCAAAGGTAAAGAAAGAGCATTGATAATGTGATCCTGACTTACAAAACCTTAAGGAAAGTCTGAAGTCTGGATGAATAGGAATGTGATAATAAGCATCTTGTAAGTTTAGTGTCACCAGAAAACTTGAAAGAGGAAGAAGAGGTAACAGTCTGTGAAGTGACATTGAAATAATTTTGAATGGGTCTATGATAACTGATCGAAACATAATTTCTATGAACAGCATATAGATCGAAAATGCCGTTATTCAAAAGTGGTGGTGTAAGATCGTGGCACAGTGAAGACTGGAACATTTGCCCTTTCCTCACTATAGTGCGATCTCGGAGTGGAATATATATTTAGCGGGGGGGCACAGCCCCCCACAAAACTGATTTCGATTAACTGCATTTTCGATCTATACGCTGTTCACAGAAATTACTTTTCGATCAGTTGCCATAGACCCTTTTGAATTAGGTCACTATCACAAACAGGTTTAGGAAAGAAAGATCCACAATTTGTCTCCAGGTATTTTCTTTCTTTGGCACTAGTAACATTCTTGAATAAAACTCTTCCCCAATTGGGAATGAGGAACTGGTTATCAGTTCTTGGGACAGCATATGATTACAAACAGGTTGAAACAAAAGAGTCTGATTGTTGACAATGAGGAATGATCCCCTGTAAAGGAGGAATTCCTCTCACTGTCATCTGTAACCTTGATGAACAATGTTCAGAAACCATTTGGATGAAGCAATCTGTTGCCAAAAAGAAAAATGAAGATTAAGATTTTCAAGAAGAAAAAAGGCACCAAAGTGGGAGTGGGTCAGGAGGTCATTTAAATATACTGGACTGTCCTTGGTTTGGGGAAGTTACAGACTTCTTTGTGGAACTCCCTTGCCATTCCTTCTTAAATGTCAGTTTACCTCAATTCTGTTGAGACTGTTTATTCTTTTTTCTGCCAAAAAAGGAAGAGGAGAAAGAAAATCCCTTGGACAGCTTGCCTGTTTCATAGGTCATAGGTGTTTACTAGGCTAATGACCAGAAGGACCTTTTTAAGCCTAGCCTTGCATCCCAAGTGTCTGACAAGTTCTGGTACCCTTTGTGAAGAAAGTGAAAAAACTGTCATCTGTGTTAGTATGTCTGGCAGGAGATTTGTGTACATTCTCAGATTAACTTGTATTGTATGCCAGCATGTCTAAATTGTGAAAATGTAAATAAGTTTTTAAAATGTTGAGCATTTCCCTGTTTACACAAAATGTTTATAGAATCTGTCTGTGTTTGATACATTTCTAATTGCACATGTTTGTGAGGGAGATTCTAAAGTACAAATTGTCTGTGTAGAATCCGTATGTGATGTCACTAGAATGTTCCTGGTTGCTAGGTGATTGTTTGAACAGATGACTGACAAGAAAAATATATTTTTTTTAAACATCTGATGGTTATATTTTAAAATAAGACAGTTGAGACTGTTAACCTGGACTATAAAGAGAGTGCTGAAGTCAGTTAAGGGGCAGTTAGTTAAGAGTTGCAGCCAGTTACAGTGCTGTGCAGGGGATACCCAAGAAAAGTAACTCACCAAAAACTGTTATCCTGCCTTTGCCTTGTTGTTATGTTTTAGATTAGATTAGAGATAGTATTCTGTAGTTAGATTAGGAAAGTTTAGTTATTTAGATAGAGTTTTTCTAAGATGATGGACTTCTATCCTACAGTTTAATTTTATATTTCTGGTGACTGAATTCTGGTGTTTATTGGAAATTAATGATTTACTTTCTTGTAATCATTTTTCTTACTATGAAATGTTTTTCATTATTTTACACTATGGCTGAACAATCAGTGTGTTCTTTAAAGATGAGAGTCTTTATACCTGTTTAATACTCCACAGGTCACAGCAAATGCCTGGCCCTTCTGGTCATAGCTATCATTTATTTTTATATTTAATTTTTAATAATTGATCACCCTTTGAAGGGTGTGTAGACCTGTCTGACTCTAGTGGCAGTGTTTACCATTTGTATTGGGGAAGGGACATAGCTGGAAATCTGTATCAGGCTTCCCATAAGTGTTAGAATGTGTGAGATTTAAATTTATTTTGAGTGTGAATGAGTCAGAGGTATTAAACTGGAACACATTGCTCTAAAGTGCATAATAAGGGATTACCCTTTGGGGTAGACAGAGATATATAGTCCAGTCCCAGGAAATAGAGCATGCTCCTGTTGTGCTCTTAATGGCAATTGTGGAATTTTACTCTTGTGTGCTCTGTGGTCTGATGTTTTCCATGCTGCTCCCACACTGGAGTCAGTGGGGAGGACTGAAGCTCCTTAATCACTGACTTGGGTTTTAAATGGGGGACGTTATATATTAGTGGCAGTCCGGTGGGATATTAACTGGACATCACACCCTTGATAACTATAAGCAGGGGCTTGTGAGATAAAACATTTACAAGTAATGGCCTGGGAGATGAACCATTTACAGGTTGCCTTTGTCCATTAGAGACACAGATGCCAAACAAGGGATGAATTTCCTGTTCCCCATCCAATTGTCCAAGTTACACTTTCATCACAAGGAAGAACTTAAAATCTCATTTTTAACATCACATCATCTGGAAGGTTCTGAGAATGCAGCCACATAAACCTCCTTAAACAGTACCAGTGGCCATAGCCCTGGAAGAAATACCAACAGAGTTATACTGACCTGTGTGATAGAAGAAACTAAGTTAATTAAAGCAGATTTTTTTCCTCATAAGAAGAAAGTACAGATAAAACATTCTTTATACTTTCACAATTTGCCAGAAGAAACTAACATATGAACTTAATTCAAAATTCTGAAAATAAAAGTTGCAGATGTATGCACTTTTTTTCTCATACTTATTAATAATTTGCTCATCCTTATCAGAAAGAGTAGGAGTGGAAAAAACTAAGAGCTTAACAGAAATGGAGTGAACTAAGGCTATACCTGCTGGGTCAGGTTTGGAAAAAGTGTATAAGAATGTAAAAGACTGAGAAACTTCTATCTGCATTTTTAGGGAGAGCTGGATAACTAACAGAAAACTGCAGGCAGTAACACACACATCCTCTAAAACAGATAGGGCAGGAGGAAAGGGTGTAAGTTCTGGAAAATCCTTCTGTAACAACTCATAGCATTTTGTGAGGGATTAAGAGACCTATTGTTTTCTGAAAACACTGGCAAATTCTACTACTAGTCTCAGAGAAAAATCGATCCCCCAACAGGAAGGGTCATAAACTGAGCTCTCCTCTGAGTCTGAATCAGAAATCTAAGGGAAAAAAAAAACTAAATCCGTCCCTGCAGCTTCCTGTTCAGATTCAGAATCTTGAATCTCTTCAAGAAAGGAGGCATCCCCTCTTTCTTTTCCCAGAAGCTACTTTACAAGTAGGAGCGACAGCCTGAATTAAAACCCTGAGAAGGAGTCAGTAAATTGCTCCTATCTAAAGAAATTTGAGAAGTTATAGATGCTTGGTTTTCTATTTCCTTTTGATAGGAAAATCAAGTGAACTGTGCTACTAATGGCAGCAGCTGCTTCCACAGGGAAGGGCTCAGCATTCTGGCACAACAGGAAAAACCTTCCCTCTTCTCTCTTCCCTCTCCCAGGACCAACAAGTGTGGCTCTCACTTGTCCACTGAGGAGACTCCAACAACCACAGAGAACATGTCTAAACACCGGTCCATAGTGGCTGCAGATCCTACATAAGAGGGATCCGGGATATATGATGAGTGGTCTGAGATGCAACAAATGGCCATAGCAGAGTCACCCACCTGTGGCCAAGTCAAATTCCTAGTCTGGTGTGGTGGCAAAGGCTGTTTGCTTAACTTTTTCTTTTTGTGGTTGGAAGAAGTATCAGCTGTGGGAGTGGTAGTATGTTCCATGGTTAAGCCAAAAATGGTGCCTCTTTCTCAGAGGAAAACAAGCAGCAAATGCCTGAATACCTGCAAGCCCACAAAAGTTACTTTTTATTATGCAGAAAAAAATACAGTAAAAAGCACTTTTAAATGCTATGACAGTCCCAAAAATGAAAAAAATCTCAAGAGAAAATATATTTTCATTTGGTTAACATTCCTTTTAAACTGACAGAAAAAAACAAGTGCTCCATTTAAAAGTATGTTACATTCTCAAGACAGCCCATTAAAACACAACATTCCTAGCTTTAAAATAACTTGCCTGAACAGGAAAGTAATAAAACAGTAAATTTAAGAAAATTAAAGTTTTTTCCCTAAAGGGAATTTATCTGCCAGTAAAGGAAAGCACAAGCCAACCATTGATCTTTAAAAGCTTTAAAAGAATGTACACTTCAGTGGCAGTAAAGATCTGAAGGCTTCATGTCCAAATTTGTCTTTTACTCAGCTCAGCTCAAGCTGCTTGAAAGTTTCAGTCATGTGGAAGGTGCTCTGAAGCTTTGGAAGCAGGATGTCTGTCATATCCTTGACAGGATATAACCTATATAGCTAAGGCTTCTGCAGCAGTGATCAATGTGAAGAACATCACAAATCATGGACTGCATGCCATGTCAGGATTAGCCACTAAATGGTGTAAAAATTGGCTCTAGATGATTTGGTTTTGTTAAATGATGTCACCAAAAATGGGCATGGATATTTCCTGGTGATAAGGGGATTAAGGACCTTGTTTACTCTAACCTATATTGGGGACCCATGCAAATGGTGGAAGGAGGGGTCTATGCATCCCTATTGGCCAGAGTGTGCATGCCCACCATAAAGCCGAGCAGCTCTGGATCAATAAGTTACTGGCCAGCTGGTGTCCAGTTGCCCAGCTTGGGTTACCTGGGATAGATCAGCTGAGTGAAACCTGGATATAAAATCAATCAACCTGCCAAACATGAACCAAAGATTGCTACACTCAGTACAGGTTCATTGACATGGCAGAGTCTTGGAAGTGGATGACATGATGGTAAGGAGAAGGTCGGATATCCTCTGTATCCAGGAGACAAGATGAAAGGGCAGTGCAGCTAAGCCACTTGGCTTGTGATCCACAATCTATTACTCAGGAGGTGCACAGGCTAGAAATGGTGTTGGATTGTGGTGAGGGAGAGGCTTCAGAAGACAGTGAGGGATGTCATCAGAAATACTGGCAGACTCATGATAATCAAACTCCAGTGTAAGGTTAGGGTAGTATTCATAATCTCAGCCTGTACCCCACAGCAGGTTTGCAATAATGAGGAAAAGAGTGCCTTCAGGCAGCAGTTGCAGGACCTACTAGATGAAGCAAGACAACATGAGTTGGTGTTGATAATGGGGGATATGAATACACATATCAGAACAGACAGAACAGGATATGAGGACTGCTTGGGTCTACATGGGTAGGGACAAGAAAAATAAAGGAGGAGCCAGTCTAGATTTCTGCCCGGGAAATGGCTTTATGGTGGCCAACACATGGTTCAGACAGACAACCATACGATCAGATAGAAGAGTGGCCAACATGCAACTCAGGTAGTCATCTTGCAAATAAGGAAAAGGCATTGGGATAGAATCAGGGATTGCAAAGTTATCCTGAGTGAAAAAGTCAGCCCACAGCATAAACCACTGGCTGCCAAAATCAGGTGCAAGCAGTGGTCATAGAAGGCTCTAAGGTCAGCAGAGACTAAGCTGAAGACCTGAGAGTTGAGTGGAGAGAAAGCTCAAGAGTTTAAGGAAATGTCCAGGACTCTGGCACCTACGGAAGAAGAATGGCAGCACCTTAAAACAGCATGTGTAAGGACTACAGAACAGGTATGGAAATCAAAAGAAAGAAGAATTTCAGAAAAAAGTTGGACATAGAGAAGACAGACCATGTTAACAAGGAATACTTGCTGGCTAAGAAAGAGTCAGTTGCAGTAGCAAAGAGCAAGACAACACAGGCACTCTACCAGTTTCAGGAAAATAGCTAAGTAAATGGTACAAAGAAAGAAAGCAGTCATCAGACACCATTAAAAAAGAATGACAGTAACAACCTGCTCACCAGTCCACAGGAAATCAAAGGCAGTTGGAGGGAGTACTTCAAGTAGCTTCTGAATGAATGAAACACCACAGAAGCTGTATTGCCCAGACACAGCCTATGATGAAATAAGGAGAGGGGCTCACCCTAGAATAGGTAAGAACAGCATTAAGTAAAATGAAGTCAGGGAAAGCAGCAGGCTCAGATGAAGTGACGGCAGATAGGATCAAGATGTTAGGTGAGATAGAAGAGAAATGGCTTCTGAAGGTACTCAGAGCATTATGGAGAGAAAGACGTATCCCAGATGACTGGAGAAAAGCATACTAGTGCCAGTGAACAAAAAAATGGAGACATTCATAACTGGGGGCAGTTTAGAAGTATAAAACTCCTATCATGCTGCATGAGAGTCCTGGAGAGGGTGATTCATAAATGAAGATGCAGATTATGAAAAAGTAGGATGGGAGATGAGAAGTTTGGATTCATACCAGGATGTAGTACAACCAATCCGATATTTGCAGTGAGTCAGATAGTTGACAAGAAGCATATCACAAGGTCCCAGAAAAGCTGATTTGGGCAGTTCTGCGATATTCTAAGTCCCAGAAATATTGATAAAGATTACTGCAAGCCATGTACAAGAACCCAATGATATAAGTACAAACAGTGTTCAGACTCACAGTGGAGATCCCAGTAGGAGTAGATGTGCATCAGGGTTCAGCTCTAAGCCCACTGTTGTTCTTACTGCTGATGGACTGCATTAGTAAACAGGTAGGAGGAGACTGACTAACAAAGGTGCTGTATGCAGATGATATGGCATTACAGGAAAACTTTGACCAAAAACTTCAGCAAAAGATAGGGGAATGGAATGCAAAACCAAAGACACAAGAAATGAAACTGAATACAGATAAGACAGATATAATGGCAGCAGATGGGGAAATTAGAAGAATCCGTGAACTGTGATAGAAGGGAAAATAGTGGAATAAGTAAACATCTTCAAGTACCTTTGAGAAGTGATTGAGGAGAAGGGAAGTCTGAATGAAGAGGTCAAAGGAAGAATTACAGGGATAAAGATAACTGGCACAGAGTGTCAGGGGTAGCGTATGGCAGAAGAATGCCAAAGAAGCTAAAAAGTAAGATGTACAAAACAGTGGTGTGACCACTACTATTGTATGGTACAGAAACATGGGCAGTGAAGGTAGAACAGTTGAGGAAGATACAGGTGATGAAGATGAAGTGCCTGAGATGGCTGGGGGAGAAACAATGGTTAAGATGTTTACCTCACAGTCACATGGTGCAGGGTTTGATTATCACTTTGTAAAAGAAATTGGCTAGGTTTAAAATGGCCCAAAAGTGCAGCTAGCCTTGTACGAACCAATGAAGCAACCCCCAGTGTAAAGTGTGAAGTTCTCCGGTCCAAGTGTCAAGATTTGTAATACATAGAAAAATAAAACAGTGAAGTAATTAATTAATTGTTGATCTTAAATTATATGGGTGGGAGATTGTCATAATGGTTAAGGTGTTTACCTTACAGACACAAGGTGCAGGGTTTGATTCT
Source organism: Protopterus annectens (assembly GCF_019279795.1). Lineage (NCBI taxonomy): Eukaryota > Metazoa > Chordata > Ceratodontiformes > Protopteridae > Protopterus > Protopterus annectens. Next base: position 23,575,204 of record NC_056731.1, read on the forward strand.
CACATGGGGTAAATGGCTAGAACTAAAATGACCCACTAGGGCAGTTAGTCTAATATACATCTATGAAAATTATATACTGTGAACACAGAAGCATGTATGTTTCTACTGAAATCACAAGGGGAGAAATGAACATTCAAGTGGATGCAAATGATTGAAACATTGGCTATGAGGATGCGTTGTGAGCTAATTAGTGTTGAATTAAATTTTTAGGGTGGCATAATGGTTATGGTCTTCAACTCGCAGACAAAAAGTAGAGTTTGATTCTGATCTGGTCTTCTTGGCTAAGCTTAAAATGGCTCTTCAGGGCAGTTAGACTAGTATTCTCCTGCGAACCTATGAACCTATAGGTGGTAGGATGCACGCTGTGGGACAGACAAGGAAATGAGAATATCAGAGCAGAAGCCAAGGGATCTCCAATTGCAAAGAAGGTCAAACAGAACAGAACAGATTACAGTGGTTTGGGCACATAAGTGGGAAAGCAGAACACAAAATGGTGAAGATTTGGGACAGACAAGAAGGTAAGAGGAAATGAGGGCATCCAGCAAAAAAATAAGGTAGGAGAATGGCACTGAATCAAGACAGAGATGATGACAGTTGACTTGAGGTCCTGATCCCATGTAAGGGGGGGGGGGGTTCATGATGATGATGATAATGATAATAATCCTGGATAAAAATATTCTGATGATACAAACCATCAATAGTCTTGGCTACATCTCTCACAGATAGTAATCTCTCTCTGTTTTTTAAGGTCGTATATCCTAGCTGGTATTAATTTCACATTATTACAGCCCAAATGAAGTACTTCATACTTCTGTGAATTTAACATAATTTGCCTCTTTTCATCCCAGTGAGAGTCTTCCTTTCTTTTCAGGTCCATTTGAAGGTTTCCACCATGCTTTATTACTTTTTTCTGTTTACAAGCCACACACATGGTGATCCTGTTCTTAATGCCCTGTGTGATATCTGAAGAGCACCTGCCTCATGACCAGCCTCTGTGGAAACTAAGTACTTCTCTTTCTTTTCATACAGTCCCCCTAATGAATATTATTTGCTTCCTGCCAACTAGTCATCCTTCTGCATATTTTTGGCAACCCCTATTCTGTTCACAGTCCATTAAGTTGGTCATTTCAACTCGTGTGTGAAAATGATCAAAACCTTTAAGAAAGTGAAGGCATACAACAATCTGCATTTCCTCTGTCAAGCCCTGGAATGAAAAAACAAAGCTGAATCAGCCTGCACTTAAACGACCTGCCACCACAGAGACATACTGGTTCTTATTCCACAGGTTGTTAGTATACAGGACACCTATAATCTTTTCTCTCAATATATACTGCATAACCTTCCTTGCTACCAATGTCAGGATTATGGGTCTATAGTTTTAGAGTTCAGTTCTAGGTTCCACTATTTTAAGCAGTGCCACAGTAATCCCTCTCAAGTCTTGTGGAGCCTTTTCACTATTAAGCAACTGGCTAAAGTGTTTTACTATAGAATCTGCAAGTATACTCATTGTGTTGTAATATTACTTGCAGATATCTTCTGCCTGACTTCCCGTAACTTCATGAGTTTCCCCTCTATACCTTCCTTTGGTATGTAAGTCTATAAGATACTTTCCCTCAATACACCATCTAAGTGAACATTCTTCCTTCTTCTTCGTTGATTAAAACAGTGGCAAAGACTAAGTGAGAATGTCTGCCTTTATGTCCAGCCTGTTCATTTACTGATCGATCTTTGCAGTACTATCATAACCTTCCTTCTTTCATTGTGCATCCAAAGATGCTTTTCCTTTTCTTTCTTTATTCATTTTGTCAGTTTCTCCTCTAGAAATGTGCTGTTTTTTCCTTGCTACCTTTCTTAACATTTGTCTTACTTCCTTGTACTCCTGCCCACCCTTTTTTATTAACTCAAGAAATGCCCTTTTCTTTGCAGAGAATGCATCCTTGACACTCCCAGTGAACTATAGTGTTTTCTTTCTTACTTTTTCCTTAATTTGCTTCTTTCCAAGCCCCTCTTCCATAGCTGTTTGCATGTTCCTCTTCACCTTTATTCATACACTGTTTGTTCTTTCTGCTTATCTCCAGTACTCATTTGGTTTTCAGAAGTCTCCTTTCATAGCTTGCCATCCTATAGCACCACACATTAGTTTTGTCTGTCTACCTGATGTCACCCCTCACCCCAAATGAAACATCCATCTGTCCCTGGCTAGGGGTAGTTATACTTGTTGGCCTTCAACCCCTCAACGTTATTGAGTATAATAACCAATCCAAGAGGAGACAATACCCAGCAAAGAAAACTGATAACCAAACACCAAATCATGGGGTAACCACCAATGCTTACCCAGGTGACTGTGTTCCAAAATAATCAAAAACAAGTATTAATATATAGCAAGCAGATTTATTAAAACATATTTGTTAAGTGCTTTCATCCAAGATATGTTTTACAACAGACTTTATCAGAACAAACACTATAAAGAGTTAACCAGCCTTTTATATATATATATATATATATATATATATATATATATATATATATATATATACTACAACCAAGACATGTGACTAATTAACCTTGTACGATTAATTAAAAGACAGTGTTAAAAAAATCTTTAAAATAAAAGTACATTAGATTAATATACAAATGCAAATAAGTATTTGTGCTCACAGCCTAAGTGCTGGTAATTTATGATAACGATAACTGGCTTGTGAAACATAGGATATTTGCAATGGATAAGCTAAACAGGTTAGGATTAGCTAGGCACAAATACCTATTTGAAAAAGCTGACATGAAATATGGTGATTCTGATGCCAAAAGTGGATGCTTGTTTCAGCCAGCCTAGTAAAAAAAACTTTAAGATTGTAAAACTCCTACACAAGTGACTGAATTAAAAAAAAAATCATGATTTCTGAGCTAAGACCATTTTTATATCTCTATGACGATGCAAAACATTTTCTGAAATGTTTTAGAAAATGTTTTCACTTCACTCTAGCAATGTGAATCATGTCTTAGTTTGAATATAATAAGAGATTTATCGAACACTAGACCCTTTCCTTTTGCTTTTCAGGCAATTTCAAAGTTCTTTTTCATCATTTGTGAAGCATACGTCTGTAAAACAATTTAGAATGACCTTTGTGCTGCAATTCAAGTTTTTGAGACTGCACAAATGTTCTAATAACCATGTCTGAAAGGGACTGGTGAGGGACAGAACTTGCATGAAATGGGATTATGCCCCTGTGTACATCTGTATTTCTGGTGGTTCACTCTAGATGCAGTAAATCGGGATGGGTACCGTCAGTCCCTTCCAAACATATTTTCTAAGTACTTTTTGGTCTCACGTTTGGCCAGCCAGCAAGCTCTTTCCAATCAGGTTATGCACATTCAATACCCAGTACAAGGGATGCACTCAGTACCACATCAGGGCAACAACTGTTCAGGGAAAGACCAGGCAACTATGAGAGTTGTTAGTTCCAGCTGTCTGCAGACTATCAACGTCCTTTGTAGACCCCTCCACTAAACGTCTCCTGCATTCCACACCATGGCTCATTTAAACTTCCAAACCAGGGTCTTACAGAAGAGGGCTACTATCATCAGTGATCTATCCTATGCAGCTCAGGCCTCAGAATGGCTCCTTCTCGTCCTGACAGCATCAGTCCCAGAGCTCACCGCTGGGTTCTAAAGCACAGTTCTTATTAACGTGGACAACTTGGGATTCTCCCCTACCCTATACCTCCCTCTGGGGTGACACAATCACCTGCATCACCCCAGGGACTCCCCCTCTAAATATCATCATAGACTATAATGGAGATGGAACTGTGAAACTGTGGAACTGATTTGTAAACACCTTTCATGAAGCTCACTTGCTATTTTCAATAAACTGGCTTGAAGGGTGGCTTAGCTTACATTTAACTTTATCACACCACGATTATTGACTAGAGGTGACCTAGTGGTACAAAAACAATCCAGACTCTCACTGCATGTGAATATACATTTTTGGCATGCTGCAAGGATACTACTTATTGTTTTACTCTGTTACTGAGACTGGCTCTTTGTGAACTACTCTGTTTCATTTGGTAGCTCCACAACAAACCTCGTCTGCCACACCAAGCTATATATGGCACACGTTGCTATAAATAAGTTTAGAGGAATGGATGGCTTGCCTCCATGAAAAAAAAAATTAAAGGAGAGCGGCAATGTTTGGCATTCACTGTTCTGAGGTTTTAGTCTTTTTTTTGAGTATTTTAGGGCTTGCACCTGCAAGTCTCAACATTTCAATAGGGAGCCCCTTTCAACACCTTTGTGAAGCTTGCTACAGAGAAATCCTCCTAAAAATGACATTACATAAAAAATTCTACTGTTCTAAACCCCACTCCAGCTTGCCATTTGGAAGGCAAACCAGGACAAGATGGGGAATTATAAAGAAGTTTCATAGAAGTGGAGATTAAACAGTTTGTGGATTTGAATAAAATGCATTTTGTAGGTCCTTTATCAGTTGTTGTTGTTTTTCTTTTGGCTTTTCTTGGTTAGGGGGTCACCACAGCAGAACTCCGGTCCGCTAATGATTGGCAGTCGATTTTTACGGTGCTGAGGTGCCAGCCCGACGCCCAACCTACAACAAAGGCACACTCATTCACGCATGTCTTTTGAATGCCACTCGATCGCGAGGAGGACATGCCTATAGTATCTGTTTTATTACAAAACACAAAATCTCTGTTTTCTTTGTTGACATCAGGTCATCAGGTCATCCATTGAACATCAGGCAGCCTCCTATCTTCTACAACCCCCTCTTCAAAACGAGAACTTTTTCCATCCATCTCACCACTATTTCACAGATTCATATAGCTTAGAATCACTCCATAGACTGTAAATCACCTTAAAATAAGCAAGGATATCAATTTAATGGAGGTGTAGGAGACCACAGAGAGTTGAGTCATTAACAGCACATAATGCAAAACATACAAGCAGGAGTTTACAAGAGAGACAGTACAGGGATAAAGCTTCAGGCCAGCCTTTGCAGTTGAGGGTCATTGGTCCAGTGATCCTTTTATTTACAAACCTCTGGGGTCTTTATGGCTTTGTTATATATTTGGATAGATACATAATAAAAGGGGGATTACATTCTATCTTGCATTTGATAGAACTGAGTACAAAGGAATGACAAAAAAGATTCTCTGATTATCATTGTTATACTTACAACATCCAAAAAAAAATGCAACTTTAGGAATAGGACTCATCAGTCAATATGCTTCATAAGTTATTACAATTCACTCCTGAATCCCTATCAGTACTGGTTGGCATTTTATCTAAAGCATAAATGAAAGCTACACTTGCATAACCAGGAACAATCAGCAGTGCTTCATCTACATTAAGAATAATATTATGCCACCATTAATAATGTCTGAACTACAGCCATGCTCTGATAGTGCCCAAACTACTTAAAAGGCAGCAAATAGTTTGTTTTATTTACTGTAGCTTGGCATGCCTACATCTTATCAACATGGACTTCACCTCTAACCAAGCCCAATGATAACATGCTGCAGCTGCTCTCTTCCTTCACTTCCCAGAAGCTTTTGCACGAGTCACAATATTCTTGTCCGCTGATGCTCAGCATAGTGATTGGTTCCACACCATAGCTACCTCACAAAGACATCAGATTATGTTAACTAGAATAATTGCTTTTTTTCCCTTCCTAACCAGTGACACAGGTTGTCCCACAATGCTAAGTCCTTGGACCTTAAATATTTTCAACGTTTGTGAACTGCATGTACAAATTTAGGTCACCTGCCTCATTTTCCGGTTTGCTGATGATTTAGCCATCTTGCACTCATTAAGCTATCTATTGTATTTTAACAACTCCATATAGAGCGTTTTCACTACCCTTCATCTCTGCTTACAAAAATCAGGTCTGATCCTTAACTCACCCAAGATGAAAAGTAGGCCTTTTAGCTCTAACCCTAAAACCACTGATAGGTCTTGTACACCTAAAACTGCATGCATTAAATGGAAGGAGAAATTAGGCTATAAGGCATGTTACCAAGATTTTAAATATCACACATGCAAAACTCCTTAACAAAAATTAGATGACTTTCTTTTTCATATTAAAATTATCTTCTAGCTCAGTCTAAAGGAATCTTAATTTCCTGCCTTTTACCATAACTACTGTTTGACCAGTTATTATTCATTAAGCTCTGTTTCATTTCCCTTTGCAAAGTAAAGGCCACCTATCATAAAACGGTAGAACTTGCCAGTAACTGCTGACTGCATTCACCACCGTCTTGCTCTCAGTCACCTCATATAGCCAAACCTTGCAGAAAACCTCCAACCAGCCCACCTGCTATGGAACACAAACTGCTTTGAGCCAACAACTGCCATGCCTTGCACATCCCTTACCCTTGGCAGACTCATCTTACTTTAAAATCTTTGTTCATATCACTCCAATACTTAAATACATTACAGAGATGCTAATTTTAGAACAGACTACTTCCTATTTTAATAAACTTATCTCCAACTTCCTTCTTCAAAACATTTCTACATAATCACCTGAACTCATTAACCTGTCACTTCAATGTTCCCAATATTCCCATTTCATTTCCTGTCTATTCCATTGTAAATGCTTCCATCCTTTCTATTTTGCCACCATTTTGTACTCCCCTCAAACAGCTCACACATTTTTCCCACCCTTTAGTCCCTCCACCTTTCTCTCATTTTCACTTTACTGACTACCTCCCGTAACCTTCTCACTTCCTGTTAACCCACTATGACATGCTCTTCTTTTCTTCATTCCACCTCCCTCTTCAGCCCGGGTCTACATTAGATAATCGAACTTTCAAAAGTATGATCGAATTTTTGAAAGTTCAAACATTTTAACGAAGATCTCCGTACAGCGCAGAATGGGAAGATTTCCCTTTTCTGCACTGCAGTGCGATCTCGGAGTTGGTATAATTAAAGAGCGGGGTGGGTATGTGAGGAGTGGCTTGCCCCCTTGTTTAAAGCGTTCAGGTAGGTTATTTGTGTAGTTTATTTTTTTTATTAGATATTCAAACTTTTAAAAGTTCGATCATATGGTGTCGACCATATGACAGTTGAACCTTTGAAAGTTTGATTATCTAATATAGACCCTTCAGCCCTTACAATGCTTCAGTTCATAGGTTGATACTAGGCTATCTGCCCTAGGACACTTATAAGCCTAGCCATAGTGTGTTTGGCTTTCGCCACCCTTTTAGATTAGTTGACTGTGCCTCTGTATAGTAGGTCACAGAAGGTAGCCATATTAAGGTTAGTTTACTGTACCTCTGTCTAGCAAGGACACAGAAGAGATCCCAGGGGTAAACTTATGATCTCCCATCCACTTGTCAAGATTTCTTTTGAACAGTGTCAGTGAGGGGCTCTGCCTAACATGGATTGGGATTTTGTTCCAGAGTGAGGGGAGCCTCTGGGATATGAATCTGTCCCTCCAGCATGTCCTATTTATTTCTGTGCTGAGGTTCAAATCCCTGGAGCGTGTAGCTCTAAGGGATTTGGATTTCTTGAGGTGGAACATGTCCATTAATTCTGGGTTGGGCATGGCTTTATACATCAGACACAGATCGCCTCTGAGTAGGCGGTACGCAACTGAGTAGAGCTGGAGTTTATTTAGCCGAACTGCATAGGGCACCTGTTTGAGTCCCTTGATCCTCTTGGTGAGGTACTTTTGGGGTCTTTCCAGTTGCTGCAGGTGTCGGGTTAGGTACATCCCAAATGGGGCACTGTATTCAATTATGGGCCTGATAAGTGATGAGTAGAGGGGCACAATGACCTCTCTTGATCTAGCTTTGAACCCTTTTGTGATAAGGTGGGAAGGTCTTTCTAACTACTTTGGCAATGTGATTGTCGAAGGAGAGATTACTATCTACTTGGGTCCCCAAGTCCCTAATTACTTCTTCCATACTTAATAGATTACCACCTATGTGGTAATTTGCAGGCACTTTGTTTTTCCCAAAGGGGATGACAATGCACGTTTTGGCATTTAGCTTTAGGCCATGGCTCTGGCACCAGTTATCCGTCTCTGTGAGACCCTTTTGGAGGATGCTCGTGTCAGCCGGAGAGTTGATTATGGCACCCAGTTTGCAGTCATCTGCGAACTTTGTCAGCCATAGTCCACCAGTTCTACTGCTTTCACAGCTAAACACTTACTTTACAAAGCCACTTCTGCTTTAGTATTCTTTTCAGCCCTGCCTACATGTACTCTATTTATAAACAAGCTTTCTCATTTTACTATCCTCTTTGTACTGATAGTATCACAGCCACTGTGCTGAGTTCTGCATATCCTCTATTAAATGTTTAACTTTAATAAGCAGTATGAATTGAATAAAGGCTTATGTTGATTCAAGGATGTTTTATTTTAGAGGACTGCACATGGATTTTTGAATTTCAATTATTTTACATGTTCTTTGTACTTTGGTCTACACCAGTAATCCCTACATTCTGCATTGTTTATTGAAGCCCAGTTCACTATCTGTTTAATTAATAATTTTTATATGTACTCGCTACCTGTTAATTGCGTAATCCACATATGTTTATGTATATTACTACTGGATTACTGTTTGCTAGAATTACTATTTATCATTGTTACTACTGTTTTAGAAATGTTTAATCTCTAAATGCCACTTTGACAACACAGACAAGAAAACATACAATAAATTAGATGTTTCCTTATTAGCTTTTATGGGGAGCAAATAGTGAACCTAGTTTCACAGGTTTATAGTTTCATACCAGATGTACAATCAAAGAGATCATCATGAAGCTCAGTAACATTTAACTAGTACCGCTGGGAGACTTAACAGTAGGTTCACAGGTAAGTACTGCTGGAAGACTTAACAACAGTTTCATAGGTAAGTACCACTAGGAGACTTAACAATAGGTTCATAGATAAGTACAGGGTTAGCTGCCATTGCAGGCCATTTTAAACTTAGCCAGCTTCCCTCTTTGTGTTCAAAGTAACCTATTTTTATAGACTTGCCTTACCCATCCCATGGTCAAAAAGTGCTTCAACAAAATATTAGTTTAAGGGTGTGCACACTTATGCAACCAGTTTATTGTACTTTTTTATTTTTTATATGTTTTCCCCTTACAGATTTTTTGTTTTTCAATTGAATTGCACAGGTTACAGGTCACATTAAAGGTGGGAAAAGTTTTGAAATGATTTATTGCGGTCTCATTTTTGTATATCACAAAAACCTGGCATTTTAACAGGGGTGTGTACACTTTTTATATCCATTGTACATGCCAAAGCGTGCACTGTATTCAATGATGGGTCTAATAAGGGTAGGATAAAGTAAAACTTTAACCTCTTTGGTTTTTGAGGAGATACCATGAAGGTTAACTTCTGCAAGACAGAAAGCTCATCCAAATAACAGGAGTGGCGGTCAAAGGAGAGTTTGTCTTCAACAAAGGTATCCAAGTCCTTGATGACGGTGTAATATTTAAATGGAATATTATCTAGATGGTAAGTAGAAGTAATGCTAGATTTTCCAAAAGAAACTATGCAGCATTTCTTGGTCTTTTTTTAATTTCTCCAAGTCTTTTGGGTTTCTAATACATACCGGGAATGGACCCCATTCCTAAGTCAGAGTACAATTAAAGTTCATGAAGTTAGTACTGTTTCAGCCTCTGATGTCAGCCAGAAGTGCTCTTCACAGCACAATGTGCCCAGTAATGACTCCTTCTGCAATTCATACAGAGTTACGTGTATTGGTAGCATATCTAAATACAATTGTAAATTCTTTTTCATAAGACCCATTGCTCCTACTACTATTGGAGCTGTCTGGGTATCTTTCTTCCACATGGCTCTCATTTCTGCCTGCAGATCCTGGTAGTTTATGACTTTGTGTCTCTCTGTACGCAAGACACTGTATTCACTGAGTGTGGCAATTTCATTGATCAATGCTATTTTTGTCTTCTTTTCTTGGACCACTAAATCCGGTTTTCTAGCATCTGTCTTTTGAACTGCTGGTACTGGGTGATCCCATGTGATATAAACCTCATCATTTTTTTTTATGCTTCATGGCTCATGTTTCCAGTGTTTTTCAGCCACTTCGATACCATAATGTTTGCACAATCCCCAGTGCAACAGTCTTGCCACATAATTATGCCTTTCAGTATATAGTCCTTCTGCCATTAGTGTGTCGCAACCAGCAACAAGGTGTGTGACTGTTTCCAATTCGGTTCCACAAAACCTACAGTTGTCTGTTTCTCCCACATGTTCAATGGACTTTGTAAACCAGCATGTACATAGCCCACTGTCTTGGGCTGCCAATATTAACCTTTCATTTCTTGGTTTGAATTCACCTCCCCTTAACCATTCCTGCATTCGTTCTTGATCGAAATGAGGCTCTTCCAGAAGTTTTCTATACTTGCAACTATATTTATGTTTTTTCCACATTTCTTGCCTTCTCATCTGGTCTTTCACCTTATATTCTTTCTTTTGTGTTTTGGCACATTCAGTTGGTGCCTGATTTGTATCTACTTCTAGTTTGATTTCAATTCATGCTTGACATCAATATGCTTCTGCTAGATTAAGCAGAGATGTCATCTTAGATTTATTCTCCTCAAGTTTCAAAACGTTCCCTACATTTGGATCTTGTGAGGTCAGTAGATATGTTGGAGTCCCACGATTGCAAATCTATACATGTAATCAATTTCAAGGAGGCCCATCCCTCTTTCGGAACGGGGAATATATAATCTTGGTATACAATGATTTTTATAAATCATTTGGTGAACATGAAGCATCCTTCTTGTTTTGATATCCACCCTATCCAACACTTTTTGGAGCCAGTCAATCACTCCAAAACTGTAAGTTAGGACAGGAAGAGCAAATTGATTTATAGCTCGGATCTTGCTGTTCTCAGGATTAATTTACGTCATCTAAAGTATTCCTTACTGAGTTTTATTCACATTTGTTTTTGTTTTATTGCTGATCTTTCATCAATTCCCAAGTATTTATACACTCCTTCTTGCACAAGTTCTTTTATATCACATTCTTGTTCCAAAGTGATGTTTTCCTGGTGCTGCAGTTTTCCTTTTTTTAAAGGTTGCATTTACACATTTAACAAGACCAAATGGCATTCCAATATCATCTGAAAAAGTTTTGACAACCTGCAGCTGTGATTTCAATTCCTCATGCGATGAGCTATACAGTTTTAAATCACTGACAAAGAGAAGATAAGTCATTAGAATTTGTTGTTTTCTAGGAGCCAGATTGTAGCCGTGGCCTAAGCTGTTAAGTAAACAGCTTAATGGATTAATGGCAAGGCAGAATAGCAATGGTGACAAACAGTCACCCTGGAATATCCCCCTTTGAATTTTATCCCTGGGATAATAATCTGTCCTTTATCATGGCTTAATTGCAAAGTGATCTGCCATTGTTTCATGGTTACTGTAATGTAGTAAATCAGTGTGGGGTGTATCTTATACATTTTTAAGCACTCTTTTATCAATGAATGTGGGATACTATCAAATGCTTTTTTGTAGTCAAATATGCCATACTTAGATTCTTCCCCTTTTTACAGTTCTCCACTCTAACTTTAACAACAAATTATCTTTTGTTCCATATGACTTTCTTTTATTACCCTTTTTTGTACTGCCATAATTGAGTTTTCTTCTAAATGACTATAAACTATGTCAGCGTCAATTCACGTGTATAGTTTATACGTCATTGAAAGACAAGTTATTGGTCTATAATTGTTAGGGTAGATTGCAGGTTCACCCTTAAGTAAGAGCATTGTTTTTCCTGTTGTTAACCAGGCTGGTGTCTGTTCAGAGTGTGCATATAAATAGTTCTTACTCCTGGCTAAATCCTCGTGCAAAGATGTTAATACTTTCAGCCAAAAGTTAAGTACTGCATCTGGGCCTGGGGTTTTCCAATTAGAGGCTTTTCTTAACTTTGTTTCAATCTATCTGGATGTTACTTCATCCCATTTCATATCCTGTACCTTTAACCCTCTTATTCTTTCTTTTACTTCTTCTTCTACCCACTTAGCATATTTCTTATGTCCTACAGGATCTTCATAGATACTTCTCCAAAATGTATTTATTTATTCTTTTTTGGCGGTCTTTCAATTCCTTTTACCTTATTTCCCAATTCTCTATAAAATTTATTTGGAGCATCAATAAATTGCTTATTTTATACTTTTCCTTTATATTTACAAAATATTAGTTTAAGGGTGTGTGCACTTTCTTGGAAGTGAGGATAAGCCCATGATTAACATACCAAGCACTGCTTGGTCAAGCCCTTGCTGGTGAATTTGAGTATCAGAATGGGATTTGACAAATGCCCCAATTTGCAATTTTCAGCAAACTTGGTTATTCAGGACCCACAGAACTGGCATTTTTACTACTGAGAAGTGCCAACACAAACCCATTCATAATTTCAAGGGGGTGGGGGTGTAAGTGGAGGAATGGGAAGGACTGATGAAGGGTGAGAGGGGTGAAGTTGAAGACAATTTGTCTGCAAGGACATTAGCAATATCCATGAAGTTAAAGAAAAGATACCATTAGAGATTTCAGTACAGAACTGTCAGTTATTTCTAAGCTTCTTAATACATCTGACGAAAGCCTATGTTCGTTGTTTGAATTAGCTGCTACCCTAAGTTCATGGTTGGCCTTGCATTTCTAAAAGGTAAGTTTGAAGGACATACTTGCCATATTTAATTCCCTTTTATAATGATGAGGTAGCATCTTTTTGTATTGCCCAAGAGCATGTTTTTTTTTCCTTGTACAGTTTTTTGATGTGGTAGTTACACATATGGTTTTAGTTTTAAACTTGTCATCATGCATACATCAGACCAGTACAGATGCTTAAATACTCCTATTTAAGACAGAATTTCAGAGGTGTGGATAGTAGCCTCATTTGTTTGGGTGATCACTTATGCAGTTAAATAAAACAGCAGCCATGGTGATACTGCAAGGGCAGGAGGGCAGGAATTGAACAGTAACACTTGCTCTTTCAGTTATTCTGTCATAATAGTAGTAGAATAGATAGGATGAGCAAAACCAAAGAGATGCAGAGGGGGATCTGATTCCAGCCAACTTTAAGGTTTTCTACAAGAAGTACTTATCCTGTTTTATTACTTCGTAGAAACAAGACGGTATCATAAGTGCAGCCTTTTGTTGAGTTGGACAGGCTATAGACAGAACTTGCAGCAATGATGGTCATGGACTGACTGACTTTCACTATGACAAGGAATGCATCCCTTTCAACAACAGCAAGGATTTGCCTTGCATCTGATGCAAGTAATGGATTCTGAAAAATTAATGTTACGTTACTCTCTATTTTGTAGTTATATAGTGTCACAGGATTTTATAACAATGAATCAAGATATCTGCATCTCTGATGTGTGGTTTGTGCCATGCTTCAGATATGAGAATCATATATATATATATATATATATATATATATATATATATATATATCTAGAGCACAGAGAGACCACATCAGTCCGGGGCTGGTTTCTCCCTCTTTCTGCAGATCCCCAGTAAAACTCCCCACTGGCACAGCTATAGAGTTGAGATCTCAGCTGAGTGGCCAAGCCAAGACCTCCAGCACCCTCTCTGTCCAACCAGTGCTTCATATCCCTGCCCAAGTAGCTGACACACAGACACGCTCTTTGAGGTTTGATTTACACACACACACACACACACACACACACACACACACACACACACACACACCTGGGGAAGGCTGGCACAGGTTTACTAGTTATGCCCCTTTTTTCCCACACTATAAGGTAGTAATCACTGTCACCACCCAATTCCTTATCAACTTCTTTAAGGCCCTTAACAAAGGGTGTCCAACCTTACTGTGTAATATTAATATTAATACAAATGGTAGTTTGACCAAGAGAATGGCTATTAGGAATGGATCACACAGTGTCACCAAATAAATATGCAAGTACTCTCAAAACTTAAATATCTCTACACATATCAGCCACAATGAAAGATTTAAATATATTTAGTAATAAATAATAAAATAACAAGAAAATACTTAGTATATATTCACAGTGACATCAGAGTTCAAAATTACAGGAAATATTTATTTAAAACAACATTCCAGGACAGTCTCAAATAAATAAAGAAAATTATCTAAACTAAGCTTCACTATATTCCTGACTGAATCTGAATCTAAGAGAATTACTATACCCTACTTAACTTCCTTACCTGGAGCAAGACAGATGTTGTGGTGAATGGTTCTTGTCAGGTTCAAGGCAGAATACAGAATGCCCTGTCTCTCTAAGAGACTCCTCAAATTAATATCTCAAGTACTACTGATGGGATAGCTTGCAAAATGACATAATTTCTTGTCGTCTGACTCCAACCCAGGTGAAACCCCCACTGCTGGAAGCTGGCAGTATTTAGCATCTACCTGTGAAAATACATAGACCTCTTACCTTTGGCAGATGCTGGAAGTCAGAAAACAATTACATTCCTTCAGATTTCAAGACTTGTAATTATTTCGCCCTAGAGACAATACAGAAAGCTCCCTAGTTTTAGACACTGTGTCTCCTTGCTGCATTAAAACTGAATGTTACCATCTTTTATGGTCCAGCCATAATGTAATTTAATTTCAGTTGTTTTACTAAAATTTACTAGATTCAGGTTAACCTCCTGTACCCAGTTTCCACTATTAAAATATATACATTTAAACAGTTACAACAGTCCATGTACATTTCTGTTCTTTTTCAGTAGGGCACACTATGGATCCATTTTAAACACAAGCATTTTATAAATACCCTTTTCAACACACATATCTGTAAAAGCAGTTTGATATACACATGACATACAGTTCTACTAAATCTGTAACACATGCATCTTACATAAATCATGTTGATATTCACAAATGACATATAATTATTTACAAAATTTCAGATAGTTGTGCTGGCAATATCTCTCTTTGTCACTGTATGTATATATATATATATATATATATATATATATATATATATATATATGGGTTCCATACACTAGATCGAATTTTCACTAATTCGAAATAGTGCATGGAATGCTCACTGCAGCGAAAGTGCACTTAATCGAAAGTGCACTACGAGTTCAGTACAACGAGCGGGTGTTGTACTGAACTTCTGTGCAGTACTCACGGAGCTTAGGGTTAGGGCACGGGTCATAGTAAGGGGATAGCCCATAGGGCTATCCCCTTACCATGACCCGTGCCCTAACCCTAAGGTCGTGATGTTTCTGCGCAGTGAAGGGCATAGCAATGTCCTCCACTA
This sequence comes from Protopterus annectens, assembly GCF_019279795.1. NCBI lineage: Eukaryota > Metazoa > Chordata > Ceratodontiformes > Protopteridae > Protopterus > Protopterus annectens. Next base: position 23,590,455 of record NC_056731.1, read on the forward strand.
TGGTGCTATAGTCACGAACCTTAGGGTTAGAACGTGGGTTAGGGTAAGGGGATAGCTTTACTAATTATCCCCTTACCCTAACCCGTGCCCTAACCCTAAGGTCCGTGACTATCGCACCATAGTGGAGGACATAGCTTGTTTTTTATGTCCTCCACTGTGCTGCGGTGTTTTTGGTGAAGTGCACTTACGCAAAAGTTCACTTTTGTTAAAGTGAACTTTCACAGAAGTGAGGCTTCCTATTACAAGTTTTCGAAGTACTGAACTTTCGTTCTTGTAATACGAATCCATATATCTACATACATATATATATATATATATATATATATATATATATATATATATATATATATGTTTACTATCAGAATATCAGAATCGCGAAAAATGGAATGTAATCCGGTCATTATTGCGAATCATATGTCTGAAAATCAAAACAGGAACACAGGCACAATATTGAATCTAATGTCGGTTCGAAAACTCAACATTATTTGAAATAGTGCCTATATTCCTGCTTTACACACACCACCACCTAATGTTACACCCCCAAGCAGTACATACGTACTGCACAAAACATAAATGTTTTTGTAGGGGGGCAAGCTCCCCTGCATCCCCACACCCCCTACAAATAATATATTCCAACTCCGTGATCGCACTACAGTGGGGAGAAGGGTAATTTCCCAATCCCCAGTTTACTGCAAACTTACTTTACCATGATCATGTAACCGATTACAGCTGTGCGAATGCACTTTCCATTCGCAAAACGGATCAGTTGTACTTATGCAGATTAAACAAAACAGAATCGGCCAACTGTTAGTCGACATTCCTATTTTCATCTAACCTGTACTCGGGATTGTAATTAATTTGATATACACGGGACTTTGCAATGATATGATGTTAAAATTTTCACAAAATGGTCTAGGATTTGGGTACCAAAAGAATCTCTTATGCTTGTGCTCAGTTATATTCCTGTTTCTTATAGATTTGCTATGCCCAGCACAGTTGGTTATTTTGAATGTATGTGGTTTAAAAAACAGTTTGCATTAAGGAATCTGAGAGTAAGAAATGAGTGAGGGATACTAATGATACATACTGGTTATTTACAAAATATAGGTGGTAGATGAGCTTGGCATATAAAAATAATAAATGTGTGTGTTTACATTTTAGTCTCCAGCTGGAGTAATATAGGAAGTAAATACTGCAGACCAAATTAGGACAAAAGAGTATGATTAAATGTCATCCATATTTCAAGGAAGCTAAAAATAGTAAGGATGCAACATCACTGTGTGACAGATAGCTTCAGAGTAGCAGAGGGGCATGGTAACATACATATGTAATCATGCATACATCAGACCAGTAAAGATGCTTTCCAGGGAGGGGGGTTGGGCAGTTGAAGTAGCCATGCCAACTGAAGCACCCATGTATCCTTGCAGTCTGGTGCAGATATCTGAACCTCTACTAAATGTAGCCCTAATTACTCAAAATAATCATAGGTTTATGTCCCAGATTTTTCTAAGTACCTAAAGCATTTAGTGTTTTAAGTTTGAATTGCATGTGTGTCTAGTATGCTTTTAATTGTTCAGACACTCACTAAGAGGGGTAGTAGGTTAACCTGTGTCTCCAGGAGCATATTAGGCTTACAGGAAGTCTAAATTTATTCTCTGAGAGAGAAGCCTTCAGAGTTTCCATCTGATTACTGAATGGTTGACTATTTGGGTGGAATTATCTAGCATGCTACTTTAAAGAACACCTACAGTTTGCAGTGTGGCCTTATTTTTGAGTGCCTTAACATAGTACCAGCAGAATAAAGTAGCTCACATTACAGACAAAGGGGAGATTGAAGGTCAGATAATATATTCAATTGTGCAGCAATCATGATGCATCTGCACATTAGATGCCTAAGGAACAGCCTGTATGGGCTGACTGAAGTACAGTGTTCATCATGGCTTAGAATAGGAAACTGTACAAAAAACATATGAGACTAATATTGAAAAACCTTCTGGACATAACCACAGCCAGCAACAAATGTTAGCATTAAGTTAATAGTTTATACCTACAGAATAGATAAATCATGCATTCTTGCAATCTGTGAGTCATTAGAAGAATAGTGTCTGGTGATGGGTACATAAACCAGTAATGTATAAAAAATGAGGTGTGGCTTGCACTGAACAGACCTTGAACTCAGGTCTGTTTTGTTCCTTCTCTAACACCTGAAGCATATTGCCTATGAATAGATGGCTATAGCCCACCATCTCTTTTAGTCTGTTATGACAGAACCTCTGAACATTCTGGGAGTGAGTAAGCCCTTAGCAGTTAAGATCATAACAAAACTAAAATTCAGGGGGAAATATAGAATTCATCCTCCATTTCTTTCTACCAAGGGTCCCCTCGCCTTTCTGGCTACCCATCTATGTGTTTCTTATAAAAGAATTGTGTAAGGACAGAAGTGAACTCTAAAAAGCTTGCTTCTGACAGGATGAATTCAGGTGGTGTGTCATCAGGTTGTAGAAAAGACCAAGGCAATGAGCTTGTGGTGCATTAAAGAAAATGCTATGTGAGTCCCATAAAGGCTTACTGGTTGAACTTTTTGTACCTACTGCCACATTATTTGCCCTAGATGAAAGGGGCATGTCTGGTGGTGTGCTCTGGAAAATAATTTGCATATACTGTTCACAGTGCCCTTTTTCGGATTTGTTATAATAGATTCAGAGGTCAGTTCCTGTTACACATCATCACCCCTCTGTAAAAGGCCATCATAAATGTTAAGCAACAGAGTACACATAGTCTACCCTCTGACTTGGCTGACATACATTTTACAATGAAAGTTACTGTTTGCCTGTCGCATCCAGGCCCACATATAGATAAGAGAACACAGTAGTCAGCAGTTATGATTTGGAAGGGCAAATATGCCATACATTAACAGCAGCACTTAAGTAGATTGCTTACATTATCAGTCATTTTACAAGTAAGTCTATGAGTTGTGCAGTCTCATCATGGTGCACCCTGTTGATAAACCATCTCTCCTGCAGAAGGCAGTAGTCAGGATAAAAGCTGCACATGTAAGTCATGTTACATGCTGGGCCCAAAGAAGAATCCTTGTATTAGATGTATATCATGAGCTGTGTTAGTGATGTTTCTGAAAGGAAAGAATTCTACTACCTCCTGGGGACACCCTTGAGGCTCCGCTAGACAGCCTTTAATGGTATATCACTTGTTGCAATGAACTTCATTCAGTATGCAGTCAAGACATAAACTCTAATCTTACAGTTCTATACAGCAATGGAAAGGAAATATCAAAGAAACAGGATGAGGGAGTTAGTTCTTGATAGACTTGTACTTCCAACAACTTTGGTAGGAAATTCAGGACATCACGCAACAGAGGATTTGTTCATTATCCATACAAATGACCTTATACAACCTCCTGCCAAGGACTCCTATCTGCTCCATGTCCTTATTTGTAGCTAAGAATCATAGTGGGTCAGATCTTTACCAGGTATCCTGTGATAATGTTAAGTCATCATGCCTTCCCTTGGGAAATGCTATTAAGCCAGAGTTCAATCATCCCTTCCTACACGGCAGCATATACTAAAAAGTGAGGTTTGCTCAAGAACCTGGGTTATCAGTAATATAACTGACCTGCAAGTCTCTGCAGACCTATTTCCATCAACCTTATTTATGTTCCGTGTGTAATGAAGAGCTGTGATAGAACCTATCCTAGGTGTACTGACAAGACAAGACAATTTTCTAATATCCAGGTGAATGGTACAAATGTTACACAATAATCAAGTTTTACCATGACCCCAGAAATGAATGCTTAATACTAAACACATCTGTTTTATAAGATACATTTCACACCACCTTATGCCAGATAAAATTTAGGTTACTCCATTATCTACAATGCTGCATAGTTGAAAGCCTTAAACTTATTGGCAAATAAAGCATTAGTAATACAGATTCATAATTGTTTGAATATTTTTGTCCAACAGACAACAGATATAAAAACATTTAAAGTCACTTTCAGCAAAAATCATATCCAAGATCCTCTGCACCCTCCCATATGGGTAGAGATTCCCTAACTCATATATACCAATTCCAGGTTCACACAGCAGTGGAGAAAAGGCAACACCTAACAGTCAGTCAGTGTGGCTTTCAGTGATAACTCAGTCTCACAGCTGTCAGTCAGACAAACTGCATTTAAAATCTCTTCACTCTCCCAGTAATACTTGGCCCTGATCCTATAAATATATCAATCTCTGTAGAAGCCTTCATGAATGCCTTTCAAAAAAGCTAAAAAGCTCTCTCATTCCATTACAACAAGATAATATTTGTTTATTTTTCCGTCACCCCCACCCCATGTGCAAAAATGGTAGATTTAGTAGCTCTTTAAGAATAGTGATGGATATTTTGCTTCATACGTTGTGCATCATCAGTACATATGGACTTCTCTGGACTCCCTTGTCTGTCATGTTCCTCCTTTGTTAAAACTTCTGTCTGCTGCATTTGGCCTTACACTGAACAATTTTTAAGATGATGTCTGGCTCTAAAGTACCATTCAGAATCTATCTAACACAAAGTTTTGCCCAGTACAGCTACCTAGTCAACAAAAAGGAAGGAACAGACAGAAAGAAAAAAACACCAAGGCAAACTATAAGTACAAAGGGCAACCTAGTCTAATCTACATATGTTTAAAATATTTTGAACCTAACCACTCAGAAAATAAACCACCAATACCATAAGTTTCTGAAAATCCTTGCCTTGAATTCCTTAATGTGGCAAACATTTGAAGTGCACGTTAACTGAGTTATTACTTGACTTAAATGGACAGTCATTCTTAAAAATGTATAATGTACATAATTAACTTTAGGCAGTTATAATTTTCTTATTATTCTTTTAACTCACTTTATTAAATGGCCTACACTTTTTTATTTTCCTCACAGTCACTAACTTACACTGCTAAAATTCTTTTGACTAGATGAACGTTTTATAAAGTGTGCACTCATAAAAACATTATTTTTGCTTTTCTTCTTTTCCATATCAGAGTCATCTAAATATAATCCAATCACTTCCTAATTTCTTTTCACCCATCATCTGATTTAGCCTTGTCACTTTCTCTCATTAAATTTTAATCCACTCCTACTTGCGCAGAAACATGCATTTTCTTTCCATGCAGCACTCGAGCTAATTATATAATTCCGATCCCGCACACAGAGTTCTGCTTTAATTTACACTAAGTAAAACCATAATTGCTAATCTTTTTGTGACAGTTCTTGTAACTAGACTGCTGCCATGTGTGTTGTGGACAGAATCTCTCTCTAAGACCAAGACCACTACATCAATAGGCACAGACAATATCCCAGGATGCCTTTTAAATAGCATGAAACATGACCTATCAGGGCCTCTGGAATTACTATTTAACTGTAGCCTCCAAACAGGCTTTGTGCCTCGTGAATGGAGAAAGGCAAAAGTCATCCATCTACAGACCCATAAGTCTCACTAGTCTTATATGTAAAGCCACGGAAAGAATTATTATGGAGATGATCAACAGAGATATAGTAAACCTCCAGACACTGGACCCAACCCAGTTTGGTTTCACCAAGGGCAGATCATGCCTACTCCGCCTCATGGACTTCTTTGAGAAGGTCACCAAAGCAATGGATGAGGGCAAAGTTGTTCACACTGCCTACCGTGACCTGGCCAAGGCATTTGACACAATACCTCACTCAGGCATTGTTGACAAACTCAAGAGGTTAGGTACAAACCCATATGCCACCTGGTGGATAGCCAAATGGCTCACAGACAGGACCTAGGAAGTTAGAATTGGAGAATCCACCACTACAAAGAGGCCAGTCACAAGTGAAGTCCCTCAGGGATCAGTCCTTGGACTGCTCCTTTTTGGCATTTACTTCTCAGAAGTCAAGGCCAATGTCAGTGATCTCTGGCTGACTAAATCTGCAGATGATTGCAAATTAAGAGATGTCATTGAATCTAAAAACCGACACAAATGTTCTCCAGGAGGGGATGATGCAGACAAACAACTGGTGTCAGAGCCATGGTAAATGCCAAGAAATGCATAACAGTATCCTTTGGAAGTCATACATCCCTGGTAACTATCATATTGACAACACACCCCTTAGAGTTGACCCAGTAGTCAGGGACTTAGGGACACACATAGTAATCTAGCCTTTGACCATCAAGTGTCTACAGTAGTGAGAAAACAATTCTATGTTGCGCAATGTATAAACAAAGGTATGGCATCTTAGTCCAAGGAAGTCATTGTTCCACTGTATTCAGCATTCATCAGACCTATCATTGAGTACAATGGCCCCTTTGGTATGTACCTAACCAGGCATATCCAACAACTGGAACATCCACAGAGGTTTCTCACTAAAAGAATACAGAGCATAAGTAAAATGTCCTGTGCAGACCTCTCAAGGCCCTATCCCTGTGTTCTGTCTCCTACAGGCTTTTGAGAGGAGATCTATACCTGGCATACAGGGCATTGTCAGACCCCACTCTAATGAACCTCTTGCATATCCACAAAACAAACAGCACCAGAATTACCCATTCTAAAGACTTAAACCTTGCCTGTGATATAAATAGGACCTGCTGGAGAGATAGGTATGTATCCCAGAGACTACCCCATCTATGGGACAGGCTCCCAATCCATGTGAAGCACTTCCTTCCTAACCCAATGTAAGTGCAACTTGGACAATTGGATGGGAAACCAGAAATCCATCCTGGATTTGGCACCTATGTCTCTACTGGGCAGAGGTAACCTGTAAATGGTTCATCTTCCAGGCCCATACTTACACTTATCAAGGGTATCAGAACTTGTCAGAGATTTGGGATGCATGGCTAGGCTTAAAAAGGCCCTTGTGGTCATTAGCCTAGTAAACACCTATGAACCTATATGGTGAAATTTCAAAAACGCTCATGCAGATTTAATGACTACATAAGACAAACTGAAGGTACCCTGGCTGGATGGGTGTCTGTTCAGTGACACATTGTCCCTATGAGGCACCACTCCTCTGACGAGGGAAAGACTGCAGCAGCACAAAGTACATTACTTGTGCTGGCTCTAAACAGCAAACTCAGAAGCACAACCAGCAGCCCAGCTTCCATGATTACATACAGATGGGAGCCATGAGTATGGATGGTACATAACTATACAGTGCAGGCACCTTACAAACATATTTCTATGGGCTGAACTGAGAAGGCTGCACATAATCTGTAACTCATACAGGGGGTAAATTTGTGGCAGGAATCATTCACTCATTCATATTTGTTAAACTGGGTGAGTAAACTGGTCCAGGAACTCTTTTCATTTGCAACCCAAGCCAAAAAGCAGATATAACATTCATCTAAGTTTGCTTTGAAGGTGGTCAGACTACTGCTATCCTTTGTATACAGGTAATACATGAACTATCAAAAGTACAAATAGCTGCAGTGTCACTACAAACTGCGAAGCCATCCATCTAGAATGGCAAATGCACAATTTCTTAAAGATGAGTGCAATAGTGATTGTCAGCCTTGTGTTCCTATGAGAAGGCCCAGAAGCAATTATGCGTGGCTTCTCTCAAGAAGTGAACCTTTAACCTGGTACTTAAGAGACTACTAGAAATTCTGGTATAGAAATACATTTCACAGTTTAGAAGCAAATATTAAAAGTCTTGTTGGAGCATCCCATGGAATACTGTGGTCAAATTAGTTTAAATTGAAAGGTAGAAGCACATAGCGAACACCAAGGGCTTATGTTTTAAGGAAATAGGTAGTGCAGGACTGAGTTTTTGAATTAAGGCTATATGAATTAAGGAGTACAATATTAGGATAACAGTATGAATATTGGGAAGATAATTAGCTTTGTCCAGGGTAAGAAAATCATGCTTCATCTTGGAAGCATTAAACATGAATTTATATTATTTTATCTGTTACTTTTTGTAGTCTCTGATATTTGCTGTTATAGCCTGCTGCTAAGACCAGTGGTGCATATTGTAAGGCTAGTAGTAATGTCTGTTTTCCCTATAACATTTTAGCTTCCACTGTCAGCAAGTATGTGATTTTGTGGTAGGCACCCCAAACATATTAACAATGAAGAGTGTTTTTATCAGTACTCATGAATAAGGAAGAATACTCACCTCTCAATAAATTTTATTGGCAATATCTATTCACATTCTTTATCGGTCTGCTTCATGCACAATTTTGGTATCAAGTTATCTCAGCCACCTATCAGAGAATTTAATGGGGGATAAGGAACTCTATTATTCTTTCTTCCTTCATCTGCCTTTTAAAACAATCAACACCGCAAGTCAATAAAGCAGAATTAGCATTAAAGATATATTCACTTCACCATCCCTATCCACTTTTTTTTTTAATCTCATACATACGCATGATGTTCTCACACAGGCACCCATTTAAACTTCTTAATACCCGTAACAGATAGAAGGAGAAAGAAATGTTTACAATACCTAAGTGCAAGGGATTATGCTTTCTTCCCGAGATTAGTGTTCGTAATTTCTCATCTCAATCTCAATTCCAAGTAGATGGTTATTAATCACCAAATAACTATCCACTTCTTACTTATATACATAGCTTCATCCACAGAGTTAATATACTTAATGATTTAATGTGTATACTTGCATATTTATATCATGTATCTCAAAGCTATTCAGGCATTTTAATTTTCTATTATTCTTCCAACTTACTGCCCATTCGAAATTTTCCAAATCCCACTGAAGCTTAACAGTTTAGTTTCACATTTTTCTATCAATTCATAACTTTTCCTTTCTTATTTCATCATGCTACATTAATTTATACTATTCCTGTTCTCCTGCCCTTCATGTATTATGACAGTTTTAATACCAAAAAATGTAAATATTGTATTTGCTATAACATCATAACAGAATGAAAATATAGAATTTTCTTAAAGGTATACTACACTTCTATATAAAGAACATTTAGTAACAACTTTAAAATATTCTTTAATACAAGCATGATGTTAGCATTCTTGAGTGTCTCAGTAAATATCACTGCTTACAGTTTTAATGATCTGGGTACACTTGATCTGCGCAATTGTATATTCTAAATAAATAAATAGCATTCCTGGTAATTTTAGTACAGTCTTTCAAATATCCTTAGTAGAAATATTCTTAAGTTTCCAGAAAAAATCAAAAATATTAAAAACACCAATTTTAAACATGTTCAATATACCCAAGTCATCTCTGTAATCAGCACTTGAATCATACTTTAAATATTAGAGTCATAAACTTATACATGAATAATACTCATACTAATTTTAATAATGCATTTCAATATGTTTAATGCAACCTTTCTTAAATTTGTAGAGAAACAATGATTTTAATAATATCAATGGTAACGTATTTTTAATACAACAAAGTATAAAAATGTAATAGCTCAGGTTATTAGCTACCAAAATGCATGCACCACTATAATGACCTCTGCTCTTGTCTAAACAACAGTGAAATGACAACAATATCTACATAAACCATCATATATTATACAGTATGCTAAATATCCACAATAAAGTAAGACAACATTATTTTTTTAATACATTTAAAATGTATAATGGCATATTGTTAAACTTTCCCAAATTCAAAATTTTTCATTTAGTTTAAAATTAAAATTGAGAAACATTAACTAGATAACTACATACATTACTGCACTTAACACTTTTGTCCATTAGAATGTTAGCTTCATAACAAAATCATTCCTAAAATGTTAAACATGCCTGGGCCTTCTATATGCCTGGCAGTTAATATACAGCATTTAATTCTTCCTGGCGCAGATAGCCTTATTTTGTTTTTTTACAGAAAAGATGCTCAATAACTGTTTACAATGGCTGACATTCAGAAAGGCATATTGAGAGGAGGAACCTTTAATATAGCTAGTTTTTTTTTTTTTTTTGCTTCATTGTATACCATTATGATTCTCAGACCACCCTACTGCTGAGATTTACCACTAGTGGGGGGAGGGCCTCAGGTGTAGAGCTGCATGCTAATGTGTTAATCCAAGAGAGTAGTATTAGCCATGTACTCTCCACAGAAATGCCAGAAACTTCCAATTTATATTGGTGAGTGGTTCAGAGTCATTCAGCTGTGTAAAATATCACTGTTGGACAAAAAAACTGAACCCTGTCAAAATAAGGCAGTTACCCATTCACAACTATTGAAGCAAAGTAGTCACAGTGCAGGTAAGTTCACAAAGACTTGGAGTGGGGTGTCTGTGTGTGTGTGTGTGTGTGTGTGTGTGTGTGTGTGTGTGTGTGTGTGTGTGTGTGTGTGTGTGTGTCTTGGCAGTTGCACTGGGGGTATAGGTAAGAAATTGCGAGTAGTCTGGATATGTATGTGTATGTGTGTGTGTGTGTGTGTGTGTGTGTGTGTGTGTGTGTGGGAGACAGTAGTACATGTGGATGGGTGAGTGCTTCCATGACTGTGACTGAGTGTGGAGGTGCCTTGTTTGTTGATGGGTAGTTGTGTGTAAGTGTGCGTGCTGGATAGTGTGTGTAAATAGATGAATGTTTTGTGAATATTAAGCCTGGGGGACATTTTAATTGTAACAGTGGGGGAGTTGTTTATTTAGTAAAGTGTGTATCTTGTGCTAGTTGTTATGTCAGTAAAACCGAAAGAGTATTAAGGAAGCATATTTACAAACATATATATGATGTGACCCATTGCAAGGACAGTAATGCACTTCATTGGCATTCCAAGGTATGTCCAACTAGTCATTTTCTGTTTTTCATTCTGGAACAGCTGTTCCATGATCCAATGGGTGGACCATGGGAAGCTAGGCTGGAATACAGAGAGTTATTTTGCAACTGCGGTTGGACGCTGGAAAACCCCCAGGCTTAAATGACAGCATTAGTATTTCTAGTGTTTTGAAAATGAGAGCTGCTAAATTATAAAGGAAAGTGTTTTGAAAATAAGGGCTGCTAAATTATAAAGGAAAGTGGTTTGATGAAACTTTAGGTTTAAAATTCTTTTCAGGTGAATTGTTTTTGTCCTTTTGGACAGTTTTATAATTTTTTATAAAGATTTTTATATACTAGAGCACTGATATTCATGAACATTTTAACAAATTTATTTTGTAAGACATAGTTATTTTGGAAGATATGTTTTTTAAAAGGTTCATCCAGGCTTTAGACTGAACTGATAAGAATGTTCTTCAGAAAATTGCATTCATGATATATACATTTTTAATGTCTTTATGTAAATCATTCTAGGAAGGGAATTATCTGATTGGTGCACTGGCACTATAAAGTGGTTGGTTGGGCTTAATTGTGTGTTCTGATGAAGTCTGGCATATTACAGATGAAATCACTTAACCGATTTTAATTTATTTTTGTTTAATAAAGCCAGTATTTTAACTTTTACTTGGTGGTGCAGTTTGCCTTTTCACAATTTTTGGTTTTCGTGACTTTGAATAAAATGTGTGGTGGGGGGGTAGACTTCTTTCTTGACGGGTAAATGTGTGTATGTGGGAATGTCTGTAAATGGGTGTACGTGTGTGTGTGTTGATAAGGGGGTGACTTTGACAACGTGATACCTGGGCTAATAAGGAACACTACTTCCATCTGCTCAGGCATCACTAGTGTTAACTAGAGTGTGATTCAGAGACATGTTAATGAGACAATGATGATATCTTTCTTCCTGAGGTCATAGCTGTCTCTGAATCATATTTTCTCTGTCAGCAGTGGTAATCCTTTTTCTGAATTCCATGGGATGTATTTTGAATATACTTAATATAGTAAAGAATGACTTTAATAATAACAGTGATAAATACCTTCCATACTATGATGCCTTCAATATAATAATTTCATTATTTAAAACAGAAAACTCAACTCAATACTTTTGAAAACTATGGCTGAGTAAGTAAACTTACCATAACAAAAGATGTTTGAATGATCACTGCTGCAGTAGCCTAAAGCTATATGGGTTATATCCTGCATAGGATATAACAGTTGGCTACCTTCTAAAGCTTTAGGGCACATTTCCTACACCCAAACTGTTAAGCAGCTCAAGCTGTGCTGATTAAAAGAAGGGTTTGGGTGCCAAGCCCTTCAGAGCTTTTATGCCAACTGAGAAAGAGAAGCTGAGCCCTGAAGTGACATTGCTAGGAACAATAAAAAAAACAGATGTCCGCATCCTGACAATTAAACACATAAAAAAACAAGGGGAGGGAGTCGCTACTGTAACAGCCATCATTAAAACATTTACTGTTATTAACTGCTACAGTAGCCTAAGCTATATGGGTAGATTACCATAGTTTAGAATAATTAGGAGGTAGAAGGAGAAGGGTCCAGGTGCCCCTGGAGGGTCTATATTACATGATCGAATGGGAAAATAGTCAAACACGTAACAGTCGACCCGTAATAATCAAACTACCACAATGTCGAACGGTTCAATGAAGATCTCCGTACAGTGCGGAAATGGAATTTTTCCATTGTCTGCACTGTAGTGCGATCTCAGAGTTGGTATATTTAAGTAGTATGGGGTGTGGGGGTGCAGGGAGGCTTGCCCACCTATGTAGAATGTTTAAATGGTTTGTTTGGGTGGGTTTTTCTTTTTTTATTTTCCATTCGACATTTTGGCTGTTCGATTATTATGGGTCGACTATTACGTGTTCGACTATTTGACCATTCGATCATGTAATATAGACCCCCCCCCCCCCCGGAGAATGGTCCTAGCAAAGTCTGACTTAGAAATGAAGAAGGAATCTAGCTATTAGTGTTTTGCAAAAGTATATACAGAGGACAAATTTGCTGCTTTGAGAATGCTTTTACAGTTCAACACTTTCCAAAAAGCCATAGGCGAAGGCAAGGCCGTGATACAGTGTATCTTGACCCTGCCTAGAATTATGCTGTGGTAGGAATAACAAAAGTTAATAGAGACAACCATTTGGAAATAGTCTGTTTTGACATAAATTGTCCTGTATTCTTACCTTCACAAGAAATGACCAACTGATCAGAAGTTCTGAAAGATTTTGTCCTACCAAGATTGTACCCACGTTTTCTGTAGACATCCAATGTATGAAGTATCCTTTTCCTCTCATTTTTGGGTTCGGGGAAGAACACAGGGAGATGGATAGTTTGGCTTAAAGTAAACTTAGACACCACTTAGTTCCCAAAGAAACCATCTCTCTGTGGAAAATGACAAAGATGCAGAAATACCTCACAAAGAGGATTACCAGCCTCAAACAGACGCAGACTGTCTCAAAAAACTCCAGTTTTACTCCGTTGCACATCGCCTACTCAGAGGCGATCTCTGCCTAACATACAAAGCTATGTCAAACCCAGAGCTGTTGGACATGCTCCACTTAAAGAAATCCCAATACCTCCGAGCTACATGCTCTAGGGACCTAAACCTTGTCACCACAATAAACAGAACATGCTGGAGGGATAGATTCCTGTCCCAGAGACTTCCCATACTCTGGAACAGACTACCTATCTATATCAAATAAAAGCTCCTCATTATCACTCTTCAAGAAAAATCTTGATGATAGGATGGGAGATAGGAAATTCACCCCGGGGATCACGTCTGTGGCTCTGCTCAACAGGGGCACAGGAAAATAATTTTCTTGGGTGGCGAAAGCCAGGGTACCTTTTTGGCTAGGCTTATATAGGCCCTAGGGCCAATAGCCTAGTACCTACCTATAAGGCTGACCCACTATAAGAGCCTGCAGCTCATATACCCTTCTTGCAGATGTTAGAGGAATCAGTTAAACTGTTTTCAATGTTAAGACCCTCAAGTCAGCTAGATAAGCTAATTCAAATAGAGCAAGTGTTAGCTTCTCTAACACAAAATTAAGATCCCAAGGAAGAACCACTGGTTTTATCTGAGCTCTCTTATGCAATACTCCTTTCAAGAACCTTTTGTCATGAAAATGCCTTGAAAGAGGGGGATCCATAGGCAGACATGCTGAAATGGCTGACAAAGTAAGACAAGCCATAGAAAACTAGCTCACACAGATATTGTAAATCCAGAGAAACACTAATCCTGAATGGGTGATGGGTATGTTGTTGGCACCAAGTAGAAAATATTTTCCATTTTCATATATGTGAATTCTAATAGCAGTTTTTCTTGCCTCAGTTACTAGGTGCAGCACGCCCTCAGTAAACAGGTGCCTAAAAGGTGTTAAGAACCTATCATCAAGTCAGTCAGTAGATGTTGTTTCAGATCAGGACATAGAAAACACCTCTGTTTTTGTGTGACTAGAATCAGTCTGTGAAGAACTCATGGTAATTGCCCCTTCCCAGTTCTAAAAGAAGGGAGAACCACTGTTGTATGGGCCAGAATGAAGCTACAGCAATTATCTTGGGAAAATCTTTCAGTCACTGTGAGAGGCACAACAACTAGCACACTTTTATTTGGTACAGAAGGCTGTGGTTTCTATTCCCACACCAGGTAGATGAACTGGTAACAATGCAGTGCATCATAAGGTGGGTGCTGCACTTCTGATTGTGTTGTCCTTCAGATGAGATGTTAAACTGAAGCGGGTCTATATCATATGAGCGAATCACACAAATTGTGAACGCTCATAATATCGAACATACCGGACCTCAAAGTGCTTTTTCTGAGATTGTGGTGCAGTGAAGAATGGGATATTTGCCCTTTCCGCACTGTAGTGCAATGTCAGAGCTGGAATATATATTTAGCGAGGGGTGTGGGGGGCACAGCCCCCCACAATAGGAAGTTCGAGGTCCGGTACATTCGATATTATGAGCGTTCGCAATTTGTGCAATTCACTCACATGATATAAACCCAACTGAAGCCCCATGTGTCTGAGTTGGTGGTAGCTCAGGTGGCTGTAAAAGATCCCAAGGCACCTATCAAAAAGAATAGGAGTCTTTTATTTATATACAAAAGAATTCTTATTTACAACATATTTACAAACATTTACAAATGTACAAATATAGAGACATACAAATATATTTACACATATTCATAATTTCTTTTACAATCATACTAAATTTTCTCCCTATTAGACCACCTCTCTTTTCCATAACCACCTACTGATTTTACAATAATGCCCCCCCCCCCCAGGAAATACCTCCTTCATTTTTTGGCTCATTCTGCATCACAATTTCTTTAAGTAAATTAGCCCACAAACCCTCCCGATTGGAGGGCTGTAATTAAGCATCCATCTTTTGCCAACTCTTCTCCATCAAACACATTTCTTTGAAACATCTCTTCGGAATCCTGCACACATTCTCCAGTCTCAATATTTGCTTTTTCCTCGATTTCTCTCACCACTCCATTATCTTTTTTTCTTTACATCTACCTCACTGTTTTTTCTGGGCAGCCTCTGACCCTGGAATGGAAACAGGAAGAGCTCCTGCAAAACAGGTCCCAGGTTCCCAGATGCCCTGGCTAAAACTCCCCTAGTAGTATAAATACCACATTTGATCTCTCCTGAAAAAAGGCTACTAGTCTAGTGGAACTAACCTAGTCAACAAAAGATAAATAAAATAAATAAATACACAGACTCTTCAGAAGTACCCTTGAAATTAGTGGAAAGGGTGGAAAAGGATACAGAAACATTCCTATCCAAAGAAAAGAAAACTAAAGAAAAGGGCTTTGCCTTCCAGCCCCTCTGGCACAGACACTTGCAGCAAAGTTTTGCTAGCTGATTGTTCAGAGAGGAACCAAAAAGGTCTACTAACAGAACTCCCACAGATGGATCAAATTTTCGCAGACCCCTGATCTAGTTTGCATTCGTTAGAGTTTGGCTTTGTCCTGCTCAGCTTGTCTGCCACACAATTTTGCTCTGATGGAATGTAGGATACGTGTAGAGTGAGATTGTGCTATCCCATGTTATAACAGTTAGTCTACCATGGGGTGAGATCTGTTTCCCCCTTGCTTGTTTATGTTGTCCTAGATATCTTGCACTTTTGTCCCCTCTGACACTGCTCTCCAAGCAAAGTTTGAGGTGTCTGTTGTGACTGACTGCTTTAGAGCAGGAATGGAGAAGTGGAAATCTGGATTTAAGGAATATTTGATGTCTCCACCAAATGATTTATCTTCTCACAAATCCAACAACTGGAATTTGAAAAGATAATAGGGTTTGGTGCTGGGACCAAAGAGACTTTAGATACAATTGTATCTTTCTCATGTGGAGTCTTGCCAGAAGAATCGTGAGAATCACAGATAACATGAGACCCAGAATCCTGAGGTATTCCCTCACATTGACGGACGTTTGAGTGGATAACCCCTAGAATAGATCTAAATATTTATAATTTCTGTTAGTAATACAACCATTGTAGTCACTTCTCATAGCAATTTATTACAGATGAGAGTGGGTAATAATCTTAAATTAGACCTACATATACACAATTACATAAGAAAAACTCATAAAAACTAGGAATAGTTTACAGAGCCAAAAACTTTCTCACTGACACAATTAAAACCATGCTTGCCACTACCTATCTGCTCCCCACACTTCTTTATGGTGTTCACATCCTTACTAACCCCCAGGCATCACAAAAATCAAAACGTGAACAACACTATACGAAAGTTGCTAAATTTGTAGTTAATACCGCTTTCAGCACCAACCACCGTATAGCACTAAAAAGCCTAAATTGGTTAGAGCTACCCCATCAACTAATATATGCACAGCTTCTTGCCACCTATAAAATTAACCAGCATCCATCTGTTTGACCAGCACTAAATAACATTGTATTCAACTATGTTGTCAGTCTGTGATTATGATCCTATGACCACAAACTCCTGTCAACTTATCAAGTCTGCTGGGCACTGTCTATACTCATTCTATGTTGTGAAGGCCCGTAATTCCTTACCTGTACCCATCAGGTCAATACATTCCCTCCTCCCATTCTTCAAAACCATTCTGAAAGACTTCCTAGCCTGTTCATGCTCAACATCAGGATAAACTATATTTCTAAATGTGAGCAAAAACAAGTTCATATCTTACAACCCCTTATTCTCACTTCTTCACTCACTTCCTTACTTCACAAATTTCTCTCCCTGGCTTTCTCTCTAAATATACCATAAGCCTGCCCTTCTCTCACTTCATACTGTAATTCCTGTTTGTATTATACTAAATTACCTATAATTTCTCTATAAACCAGCTAAAATTTGTCTAAATATTAAATCATAGTCATAAAACTTGTATCTATTCTTAGCCACTGTTTTTGTATTATGTCTAATTTGGTATAATTAGTAAATTGTCCATCTTTTTGTATTATTTTTGAAGACTACAAAATTACTGCTCTTAAAATGTTTTGCAGTACTTTACAGCTTTTCCTCCCAGAGCATCAGTTGAAAATGGGCTCCGAACCAGTTGGATTTTCACATTAGCAAATGTCAATAAATAAACAAATAAATAAAAATAGATTTTTTTCTTAAGGAAGAAAAGTTCTGTGCATTGAGGTGTCTAGCAGACACCTCTGGAACACAATCCTATGTGATGGAGTCAAAAAAGACCTTTGAATGTTCTCTGGAAATCCTAGCCTGCGTATAAGCTCTCCCACCCAAGTGAGAGATTCCTGACACTTTGAAAAAGACTGCAAAAATAAGCAAGTCATCTAAATATGGAAAAATGTGAATACCCTGCAAAACTGCAATGGGCTGTAACAGGAGCTAGATACTATGTGAACACACTCGGTGCAGAATGGATAGCCTAAAAGCTAAGAAAACTGATAATGTGATCCAGACACACAATACCTTAAGAAACATCTGAAGTCAAGATGAAGAGGAACATGATAAGCATCTTTTAAATGTAAGGTTCCAAAAAACTCAAAAGGGAAAAGAGAGTAACAGGTTGTGAACTGAAATATTTTACATTTGCTATCACATACTGGTTTTGGAAAGAAATTAGAGAACTTGTCTGCAAGCACTTGCTTTGGCACCAAAAATATTCTTGAATAGAAATCTTTTCCCAGTTAAGAAGAAGGAGCTGTTTCTATTACCCCTGAGACAGCCAGAGCTGTTGGGCAAGACAGAATACAGATAACAAAGGGTTTGGTCTGGTGGATGTCTAATAATTCGCTGGAAAGGAGGCATTTCTTTCCACTACCATCTGTAACCTTGCTGAATTAGTCTCAGAACCCATTTGTCTGAAACAAGCTGTACCAAAGAGAAAGAAATGGAGATTAAGGCTTTCTGGAAGAGAGAATGACTGCCAGGTGTGTGTGTGTGTGGGGGGGGGGGGGGGTGGAGGACCCTGATATTCACATGCTGCTTAAATAGACTGTCCTTTGTTCTTAGGGGTTCCTGTGTTCTTTTGGGAACCTCCTTGCGTTTGTTTTGTTTTTTTTTAACATCTGCACACCAGCATTTTGCTGAGACTGTTTATTTTGTTTCTTACCAAAACTGGATGAAGAAGCAGAAAATCCCTTGGAAAATTTGGAGATGGAGGGCAGAAATATGTTAGAGATTCCTATATTAGCTTACCTCTCACATCAAATTTTTCATAACCTCTACAGTACAGAATCCAAAAACTAAATTTCTATCCAAAGGAGAATTTAAAATCTCATTTCTACAACTTCTGTAAGATTATAAGAACACACTTGAAACAAGGAGTAGTGATCTGAGAAATTTAAGAAACTAAGCCACACAAAGCATATTTTTCTTCAGAGGAAGGAACTGCAGACAAAGTATTCCTCATTTTTTCACAAGTAGAATAAACTTTAACATACGAGCCTGACAATTCAAAATTCTAAGAATTACAGTTGCAGAAGGATATACTTTTTTCCGCAGTTGTATTAATTATTTTACAGTAATTGTCAGAAGGAGAAGGATTAGAAGTAAAAAAACATTTGGCAGCAGCTGGACTAACTAAAGCTACAGCTGCCTGGTCAGGTCTTGGATGAGTGTATAAAATTTTGAAAGAGTGAGGAATTTTGTATATTCTACCTACTTTCTTAGTAGCAGCAGGGAAAGCTAAGGCTGTGACAAAGGCATCTTACAGTTCTAAAAGCACTAGAAGGATGGGAGGTGGCTCTGTGAATCCCTTTTGTAACAGTTCATAGTAGTTATGAAGGACTGAGAAATCTCACTGTTCTCATAGGTTCATAGGTTAGTACTAAGCTAACTGCCCTTGCGAGCCATTGTAAGCCTAGCCAATTATCCCTTGTGAGACTCAAACCCTGCACCTTGTGTTTGTAAGGCAAACACCTTAACCATTAGGCCACCCTCCCATCCTTCTCCCACTGAAATACTGGCAAATTGTAGAAATAGTTTCAGAGAAAGAGAATCACTGACAGGGAGATTCAGATAACATGCTCTCCTCTGTGTATGAATCAGAAAAATGAGGAGGAAAAAAATGTAGTGGTCACACACTCCTCTACAGATTCATTTTCTTGAATCTCTTCCGGAAAAAAAAGGAATACTTTTTACTTTTACAAGAAACCACCTTATAAGAAGGATCAAGGTACATGACCCTGAGCCAGACTTAATAAACTACTGCTGCACAGTGAAACTGGTGCATGAGGAGTTACATGTTTAGTTTTCTGCTTTCTTTGAACAAGAAAGTTGGGGCAAACAGGGTTACTAATGGCAGCAATAGCTTCCACAAGGATGGGCACAACATTCTAGCTCAACAGGGGCACCTTTCCTGCCTCTCCTCCCAAAACCGATATGAGTGACTCTCCCTTGCCCACTGAAGGGACTCCAACAGCCACACATAAGCCTTGACCCATAGTGGCTGTACGGATAAAACTAGAGGGATCTGTACAAAAATATGAGTGGTCTGAGGAACCAGCTTTGGCCACAGCAGAGTCTCCCAGCTGCAGCTGAGACAAACTGTTAGCTTAGTTTGGGTGCAAAGGCTGTTCAGTTAACTTTTTATTTTTGTGGCTGGAAGTAGGACTATCTTTGGGACACCTTTAGTTTGTTCCATCGTCAAGCTGAAAACGATGCTTCTTTCCTCAGGGACGTAAGCAGGAGGAGCAGGTAAAATTTAAAAAGTAGTAAAAAGTAAAATTTCCTAGTAAAATCACTTTACCAGCTCCAAAAAAGTAATTTAAACATATTTTATCCACAGAAAAAAAGTTTTAGACTGTTTAAATTAACTTTTAAACTGTCAGAAACAGAAATTGGCATTTTAAAGGCATTCTTGAGGTCAAAAATCGTTTGTGAAGAGAATAAGTTGAAAAATAAGACTCTCCTCAATTCAAGAGATAATCACCATATAGTAATAACTTTTGCCCAACAACTTTGCAGTGCACCTGAAACTCACCTTAATGGATAATCTCGTAAAAAGGATTACTCACTAAAGGTCATGAAGAATCTGCAGGACATCCTAAATAGATGATAGAATGAGCATATAGCAGAATTTTTAAATATTCTGTTAATATTCTGTTTGGCCACTGTGCTGGTACCCAAGGTCATGCAGCCTGTAGCACGTGATGGCTATGGTATTAGTAAGCTAAAGATGTACATGTATACACTGTGTCTCTGTAGGTATTGTCACATGCTCTACACTGCATGGACACTTTCAGAAAGCCTAAGTCTAATTTGCTATGTAAAGCACAAATATAGCAGATCTGACCCTTCCAAGATTACAGTGAAGGAAGTACTGGAGACAAGCTAAGTAAAGAATGACAGACCGCCATATGGTGATAAAATGAGAAAACAAGATTAAGGGGTGATATGCAAGAGCAGTGACTGACCTTAAATGGCAAAATCAAGGGTTGTAAGCATTTAAGAACAGGCTTTAGCTAGAATATGGACAATTTTTGAAAGCAAATGTAAATCTCTGTTCACAAAAAGGATAAAGCTGGAATGAATACCCAAAAAAGGATAATAACCTTGGCAGAAGGAATCTGCACTAGTCTGGGACTGATCTATCCACAATGAATACAGAAACAGGACAGTAGGAACCTGCAAATAGGAAGATAAAAAGAAAGGACTATGATAGATCTAAAAAGCTGTCCAAACAGTTGATGCATGAACTGTCTTATGACCAGAGAAAGAAAAAATGGATGGGGGGGCACACTGTTTGATTGAACTGCATTTATCTCAGTGATTACTGACAGTAATTCAGAAAGGGAATACTGTCACAATGTCACAACACAGTTGTTATTACCACTGACAATGTTATGCAAAGGAGGCTTTAAAGGGCCAAAAAGACATGCACTATGAAATAGACTAATTGCTACCAGACAGTAGGGGTAATGAGTGTTTGAATATGGTATTAGCGGAATGTGTACTCTATATACTTCCAAGCTACATTTGTTATACTGGTCTTCCGTGAAACAAAGAAGGATCTCCTCAGAATAACTAATCCATCCACAGTCCCTTTTTCCCAGTTTTGCACATGGGGTGGGGGTGTCACTTCAGTAGTGACAGTCATCAAGAGCTGATGTTCACACTGCCAGGTGACCAGCCCTACCACAGCTGGTCTTCCATATCACACACACACACGTATACACACCTATGGCCAATTTTGTGTGTCCAAGCTACCTACTGCATGCCTTTTGAATGTAGTAGGGAACCAGAGTACCTAAAGGAAACCTATGCAAACACAGGGTGGGCATGCAGACTGCACAATGTAGGCAATCCAGCTAAGAATTGAACCAGAAAACCTCCTGCTATGAGGCAACAATGCTACCAGCTAAACTACTGTGCCACCCAGTGTAACATAGAAAAAGACAATCTAACTTCACCTCAAGGGGTTGAAGTGAGGGTTTCAAAAGGACTGAGCCTGGGGGCCCATAAAGAAAGTGGTCATTATTTACATGGCTTAGAAGAAACATAAGTCAACTTCCATTCACCTGAAGGATAATCAATTGGAGCAACTGCCAGATCCCATACTGTAAATCATGACATAATTAGAGCCTAGTTCCTGCAAGGGTGTGATGGAGGTGTGATTTTCTTTAGTACTACATTAAGTGATCTAGCAGAAAGCAAGTGCCAGCGTGGGCTGTCAGACTACCACAAATCTACCTGTGGTGCAATGGGAGATAGATCTAGTCAACATAAAACCTACATCCAGAGGAAACGTTATCCAAGAATAGTGCTCAACGGCAGTTTGTGTGTGTGTGTGTGTGTGTGTGTGTGTGTGTGTGTGTGTGTGTGTGTGTGTGTGTGTGTGTGTGTGTGTGTGAGCAAACAGGCACACATGCTCTAAACAAACCTCTGAATAAAATAATGGAAATAACCTTCCTTTCTGATATAAAATCTAAGACATTCTTATAGATGAAAACTATATAAGCTGTCTCCAGTACCTGCATGTTGAAGTCAGAAGAAGAAGGAAAAAAGTCCCATAGACTGATCACCTATTATCTGAGGTGGTAGTGAGCACAGCAGTTAATTCTGTAACCATTACTTTAGCTTTGTCTATTAAAGGGAAATAAAATTATATCTTGTAGCACAGCTAGGGTGGAGTGAAGGGGGTAGCCACCCAGGGGAAAAGGACTAAGGGGACGTGATCAGCAGATGCTGATCAATCTTTAGTGAAGAGCATTACTGGCAATCAAAAGCCGGCATTGTATTTGTGATTAGAACTAAAGTGTTGCAGCACTCCATGGATCTGAAACTGGAGCAGCAGTTTGTTGCAGTTTAAAAAGAAAACATGATTTTTTTAAAAGCTGAAGCACTTCAGCACCCTGTGTGTGGCATAAAGTGCAGCAGCTGCTTGCTGCATTGTAGCCTGAAGTTTATTAGAGTTTAAAATGAAAGAAGAGCATGTTTCTTACTAATTGAAGTGATGAACACTCCATGTATGGCATAAACTGTAGCAGGAGTTTAAAAGTAAAGAACAGTATTGTTAAAACTGAAGCATTTAGCACTCCTTGGCAGACGATTTTTTTCTTCTCTTTTTTCTTTTGCTCCTCAATTAAGAGTTGGAGGTGCAAGGTTAAGGAGATGTCATCAAGCACCAGAAAAGCTAGCTACACCACTAGTATGTATATTTGTATTATTTTGAAACATATATCTGTGACACTAGCTACACCTCTGAATATATCTATACATGTTTCCTCTAGATGCTGTAAAATAGGTGGAAGACCAAAGATAAATCTTCCACACTTAGCCAGATCTGGAATCCAGGACAGGAAGGAGAATGGAAGCTGCTAGGTATTTTTTAAAGAAAATTTTTATTAATGCAACATATTTACAATATATACACGAAAAGGAAGAAATTCAACCTCACTTATTGTTATACAATGATAGGAATAGATTGAATAATCAAGGTAATCTTTTTTTAATTGCAAACATTATATATTACAAACCATGCCAACACAACTGTGCCTGCAAATATTATACATCACTTATAATTTATCCAGTCATTGTCAGTCAGCCATTACATAGCTCATTCAAATCCTGTCTTCTTTTAAACCTCATTCCTCCTCTGCATGTACTGATCCCACAATTCCCATTTTCCTCTGTAATTTGCTCCTACCTTTTTCTAAATATCTCAATTCCAGTTGTTTTATCTCTGTTACAACCTTTGCTACTTCTAGTAAAGTTGGTTTAAACTTTGATTTCCATTTTCTAGTAACTACTTTTTTGGCAGCCATCGTAATCATACTCATAAAGACTTTATTATGTCTAGGCAATTCCGATTCTATATCATAGCTCAAAAAATGATTTCCTTAGTTAAACCAATTTACTCACTTGACATCTTCAACACAGCAGTCTGCAGGGAATCTTTAAAGTCTGCCAACTCATTACAATCCCAGGAAATATGTTCCCAGTTACCTCTTTCTTCCCCATCACACCACACACATTTGCTGTCTACCTGAGGAAAAATTCTTTGGAGTCCATTTGGGGTGTAAAAATACCTAGGTAAACACTTCCAAGCAAAGATCCTAAATCTAGACTTTGTTGCATAGTTGGGAGACATACATATATCCCCCCATTGTTTCTTTGTGAATTGCTTATCCAGTCTCTCTTCCAAATACTTTCTAATCTTCTCTGATTAATTGTTATAGTTATCATGCAATAATTTATATGCTGTACTAATTATTCCTTTCTTAATGGCAACTTCTGTTATAGATTCTACTAAAAACTCTACAGTGTTGATCTTTCATTTAGGACCTCCCCTATTTCTTTCTCTTTGCTTATACTCTGATATCAGTCCTTGATAGGGAAGACAATCTCTAACCTGCAGTCCAAATAAATTCTTGGCACCTTCCCTTTCTATTACCTTTCCATCTCTAGTTATTTGCTCCCAATGCCTTGGATCCTTTGCCAGTTTTCTCCAATAAATTCCAGCCCCCTCTTGCCTATTGTCTGTATCCCTAATTGCAGTCATACCTATTAGCAGAATCTTCTTTCTCCATACTCATGTTGGCTTAGCTCTTAGAATACTTTGTTACTTTATGAATATAATATTCTGTACGATTATTGTTATTCTCCTGAATCCAAAATCTCAGTCTCTTCTTGTTTCCTCAGCTTCCCCCCTTTCATCATCATCATCTCTTTCACCTCTGAATTTTAGTTTTCTGCTTGTGCTATGTATAGCAGCCTTAACTGTGTCACTCTGAAATACCCTTCAAATCGGGTATTCCCAATCCAGCCTGTTCTGTTGGAAGAATAAGATTATCCCACTTGATTCTTGCCATCTTCCCCTCCTAGATAAAATCCTTCAGATGTTTATTAATTGATATCCACAACTTCACCTCTGGTTGATAAAAATATGCCTGACCTGTGTATAAGGTCCATACAGTTTGGTGACCAGCTACTGCTCTGCTGTATGTATCTGAGCAATCCAAGGCATCTGCTGATCTCTGCAAAACTTAAGTAGAACTGTTCACTGTATATTGCACTTTTGAACTGCATTTTTACCATATCACTGCTTATTTGAACTTTTTTTCTGAAACTGTTGTACTTTGTTTGCTGTAGCATAGACTAGATTCAGACCTGCTGAATCTAGTTCTTTTTGTATAACTTGAGCACTAAACCAGGCCATCTTTTGTTAGAAGAGTTATCTTGCATCCTAGTGGCAGGCATGTACAGTTAAAACTCATCTGACTGAAGGTTGCTGGAACAGGGCTCAGTTTTGAGCTTTTTATTGGTTAATATGTTTAAATCAGTTTGACTTCATTTGGTACATAAGTACTGCATTTGCATGGGTTTGCACTTGTTTGCACATTGTACACTGCCGAGTAGCGGTGGGTACCACTGGTGGTTATAGATGCAAACACTTTTCCCTGCAAATTTTCCCTTTTGCTCCATCAGTGAGTTCTTGTGATTGCTCCTCACTGACAGGTGATACATTCAACAAAGCTCCAGAAGTACCAGCACAGATGCTACCTATTAGCCCTTCATATTTTTGTCCACTTCTCCTGTCCTGTACTTTACCTGGTCCTTCCTGTCCTCTCCGTGTTTTCTGACCACATCAACTTACCTAGCATTATGGATGGACAATTTCCCACAGTTTCTCCAGCCAGCCTGGTCTACAGGGGCATCCTGAGGCAATGTAGCAATTCCTTCATGTACACTAACAACCCACTTTTTCTAGTCCACACCAATTAATTATGTGAAAAATGCATCTGTATCAGGAGCCTAGAATTCAGGCTCCCTTGCTCACCAGTCAATTCATCTGCTACTAAGCAGGCTGTCCAGAAGCACATCTCACCTCCTGCACCTACCAAACCAACAACACATAAACCTACATACGAGGAGGTCCTTACCAGAAGCTTTCGTAAACATCAGAGACCTCCCAAACATAAACACAAGCACAATTCACATAATACATCCTCTGCAGAACATAGTACACATAATATTTCACACATCATTGTCTCAACAGTCAAGCCCCTAAGGCATAATACAAAAACAAACATTTTAGTCACAGAAGACTCAATTGTGAGACACACAGATGTCTCTCTCACCAGGAAGAATAAGGAAAAAATCACGGTCAGCTGTCTGCCAGGTGCCACGATCTGCCACATCACACATGCACTCAAGTCTCTCAACAATAGGCACTGTTATGACTCCGTTATAGTCCATGTTGGTGTGAATGACTTGAAATGTACCTCATTAGACTATATGAAGAGAGACATGACTAAGCTCTCTGATTATGTTTCAGACAGGTATGTCCCTAGCATTAAGCAGCATCTTACCTTCACCTAGGATGTTACCTCAATACAAACAAAAATGATTGACTTCAATATCTGGCTTAGTTTCTGGTGTCATTCAAAGGGGATTCAGTATCTGTCAGCCTGGGATGACATGATCGACAGACCTTGGTGCTTTGCCAGAGATGGTCTTCATCTGTCACCCTTGGGATTTTGGTTACTGGCTAAGGATACTGATAGCCCCATAGTGCCTTTTTAAGGCACTGTCACAAGAATAAAATACTCAAAGTAAAAATACCCTGTAAAAACAACCTCAAGGTTATGCTTGTAAGTGCTAGCAATCTAAACTGGAAACTGCACTCACTGGAAGCAGTCATCCCCTTGAAACATGCTGACATTTGTGCAGTCACCGAGACCTGATTTAAGGCTGCGGAGAGCACCCCAGCTATATCAGGTTACATTTACTTCCACACATTCATACCAGAAACTGAAGGCATGAGAACTAATGGAGGTGGTGTATCAATATTCATTAAAGATAAATACACCTTTAGATGGGTTAAACAGCACAATTCCCTTGAACTACTTCAGGTGCATCTGACTATAGGTAAGACCCCTCTTTAGGTCATTGCCAGCTAAAGGACCCTCTCCATGAATCAGGACATCCACTCAGCCTACTTGGATCTACTTAAGTCAATCAAGATACAACCATACAACTTGGTTTTGGGTGACTTTAATTACCCATCCATTGACTGGGTAAATTATACATTTTCTAACTCACTTGCCCAAAGGTTCCCGGACATCATTAACTCCAATGCCCTGGACCAACTGGCTGACACACCCACAGGGAGCTCAAACATCCTGGATCAGGTGCTCAACAACATGGAGGACCACTGCACCACCCCCAGTTTGTAGCCATCCCTGGTAAGATCTGACCACAAATCAGTCTCACTAGAAGTAACTATAACACAAGACCCCCCCCCTAGCAATAACTAGACTAAAAAACTTCTCCAAGGCCAATTACAACCTTTCACATGACAGCATAAATAACTTCATGGCCCCTCCCCCCACTGATGGAACCCCACCTATGCGGAGTTATACAGCAATGCTTTACACAAGCACCCGTACAATTGTATTGACTCTGCCATAGCTGATAGAACCAAAGCAAAATTTTCAAGGAAAAACAAACCTGCCTGGTGGACAACTGCCATTAATAGGCTATACAATAGGAGAAAGAAACTGCTGTCTAAGAGTAGGAAGGAATGGTCTCAAAACTGGAAACACTCCCTCCTCAACTTAAACAAGCAAATAAGACTTCTAGTGAAGTCCTCTAAAACTAACTACAAATCCAAATTAGCTTTCCTAACTAAAGATAACCACAAGGCATTCTTTAGTTACATCCATAACCTCAAAGGTAAGGCCCAGATTTGCACTGAACTTGTAATTAATGGTACTACAAATACAGAACCTGTGGATATAGCAAACCTGCTGTGTGAGAGGTTCATTGAAAACTTCAATCCCATATCCCCACCACATGTAACCCAATGCATCCCTAACACCTGTCTCCTACCTAATATCTCTAAGGAGCAGGTCTTAAACACCCTCTCCAAGGTCAAAAACACAGCCTCTATGGCACCAGACAGCATCCTGGAATATGTACTACATGGGTTAACACAGGAATTAGCATCACCATTGGGAATGCTTTTCAATGACAGCCTAAGCACTGGCTTTGTCCCAGCAGAATAGAAAACAGCTACTGTCATCCCTTTACACAAAGGGTGTGCATCCACAGATCCCAGGAACTATAGACTCATCAGCCTGACAAGCCTTTTCTGCAAGGCCATGGAACCAATCATCATGGACCTTATTAACAAAGATAAAGTAGATCTCCAAAAGCTTGACCCCACCCAGTTTGGCTTTGTCAAGGGGAGATCATGCCTGTTAAACTTCGTGGACTTCTTCAAGAAAATCACCACGGTCCTAGACAAGGGTAAATCTGTGCATACGGCCTACACAGTCTTAGTCAAGGCCTTTGACACA
Organism: Protopterus annectens; assembly: GCF_019279795.1. NCBI lineage: Eukaryota > Metazoa > Chordata > Ceratodontiformes > Protopteridae > Protopterus > Protopterus annectens. The sequence continues at coordinate 23,618,482 of NC_056731.1, forward strand.
ATCTCCCACTCAGGCATCATTGATAAATTCACTCAGCTGAGTATCAACCCATATATTTTCATGTGGGTTGCAAACTGGCTCACTGATAGACCTCATACAGTCAAAATAGGGGACTCCACCTCCTCCAGCAGACCTGTAACCAGTGGTGTTCCACAGGGATCGGTAATGGGACCCCTACTGTTCAGAATCTATTTCTCCAAAGTACAGGCTAAAACTAAAGGACTGTGGCTGACAAAGTTTGCTGATGACTGCAAACTGGACCGATCATTGAACCCCCTAGCAATGTCAAGATCCTGCAAGAAGAGCTTATGCAGACTAATGACTGGTACCAAGTGGTCTTAAACTTCATGCAAAACAATGCATTATCATACCCTTCAGCAAGGGTGATATTCCTGCAAACTACAACATCAATAGCAATACCATAAGTACACAGTCAGTGGTGAGAGATCTGGGCACACGGGTCGACAGTAACTGTAACTTTGATCATCATGTCTCAGAGTGGTAAGAAGGGTGTTTTATATTGCTCATCTCATAAGTAAGGGCATTGCCTCCAGAAAAAAAGAGATTATAACCTCCTGTACTCTTCCCTCATTAGGCCAATAACAGAGTACAACGATCCCTTTGGTATGCTCCTTTTCAAACACCTGCGGCAATTGGAGAGACCACAAAGGTTCCTTACAAAGAAAATTCAGGGTCTTCAAGATCTGTCTTGTGTGGACAGACTGAGATCATTGCAGTTTTACTCTGTGTCATACAAACTGCTCAGAGGCAACCTTTGCCTTGCATATAGAGCAATCTCTGACCCAGCTTTAATGGAAATGCTGCACATTCGCAAGTCAAATGGCACACAGGTCACTCACTCAAAGGACCTGGTATGTGACATCAACAGAACTTGCTACAGAGACAGATTTGTCTCACAGAGGTTGCCGCACCTTTGGAACATGCTTCCTATTCATGTTAAACAAAGCCTCTCATTGGCTCTATTTAAGTGTAATTTGGACAACTGGATGGGTAACCAAAAATTCACCACGGGGAGTTCCACCTGTGTCCCTCTTGGACAGGGGCAATGGGTGCTGATTTTATTGTCTGCTTGAACCAGACATCCTTGGGAACACAGGTTGAACTTGGCAAGGTTTCTAAGGGCCCTGGGGCCATTAGCCTAGTAATCTTCTATGATCCTATCCTATGACTAAGAACATTTTAACTGCTTGTATCTTACTATTGATATCCATATAACAGAGCTTCTATTTTCCAGCTTTTGTATTATCTTTTGTTTAGACTCTTCCTACATATCCTTAGCTTAATCCATACTCCCAAATACTTCATGTCCCCATAAATATGGATATTGTTGAACCAATTCATATGTGGGTACATAGTTTACTACTATTGCTTTTCTTTTAGCTTTATTAACTTTGTATCCCAAAAAGATGTGAAACTGTCTCAGTATATGTTCCACAACACTATAATGTCCCTTTCTGGTTTTGTCAGGTATAAAATCATGTCATCTGCAAATAGAGACAGCTTTTCTTGGCTTCCATACCAATTATATCCTTTAATTTCTGAATCCCTTATTTTCTTTGCCAATGGTTCTAAATATAATGCACAAAACAAAGAGGAAAGAGGGCACCCATGCCTGGTTCCTCTGCTCAAGCAGAGATGATCCCACCATTTTCATTTTCACATTCAATCCCTCATATATTCTCCTAATCAGCCTTATAATTTTATCAGAGAATGTGAATGCTTCCAATGCCCTGCTCGTAAAGTCCCAGCTTACTCTGTCATATACTTTCTCTGCATCAAGACCCACCAACAGCAGTGGTATTTTCTTATATTCTGCTTTCCTCTGGATCATCAGTATTCTGTTGTTTGTGTCTTTCGGCTTTTCCCGGTTAGGGTTCACCACAGCGGAACTTGGTAGTGGATTTTTACATACCGGGTTACCAGCCCTGATGCACAACCTTCAACGAAGGCATGCCCCATTCACGTATGCCTCCACACAGAAGACGTTCTAGCTGAGAATTGAATGGGACAACATCTTGCTATGAGGCGACAACGCTACAGCAGCACCACCACCGCAGTACATATCATCAGTATTCTGTTAATGTTGCCAAATGCTTGCCTCCCCTCTACAAAACCACACTGATCCACGCCTATCAATTGTGGCATCACTTTTGCCATTCTTTTAGCCATTATAAAAATAAACACTTTACAATTATGGTTTAGTATTGAAATTGACCTGTACGAAGCTGGATCTGATGGATCTTTACCCTCTTTAGATATCACAGCTACCACCACTTTCTTCCAGGATGTTGGTACTTCTCCTCTGAAAATACTGTTCAACAAAACCTTTCAGATCTTCCAAACTTCCACAGGAATGCCATCTATTCCTGTGGACTTTCCTGTAGATTGGCTATACATCACTATTTTTATCTCATCTTCTCCTGCCCTGTTAGTAATTGAGCCTCCACCACCTCTAACCTTGGCATATTTAATTCTTCGGTAAACATTTCCATTTGTATCACATATAATTCCCCCTCCACAAAGGCGGATCCTCCACAGAACTAACCAATTACCGCCCCATAGCTATTCTCTCTCCACTCTCCAAAATACTAGAGAGATGCATACACTCTCAGGTCTCAGACTACCTCCTTACTAACAACCTCCTTTCCAGTACTCAGCATGGTTTCCGACCAAACCATAGCACCACCACTGCCTTACTCTCCTTTACTAACACTGTCCTTCAGCATAAAAACAATGGCTACTTCTCCTCTGCTACTTTCCTAGACCTATCTAAAGCATTTGACATGGTCCCACACAAACAACTTATCTCTGTTCTCAATAACCTATCCTTCTCACAATCGGTCACTAACTGGTTTCAGAGTTACCTGTCTGACCGCCAACAATCCGTTGTATGGCAGAATGACATATCTCCCCAACTACCTGTCTCCATAGGGGTTCCCCAAGGATCCATCCTTGGACCCCTACTCTTCTCTGTTTACACCAATAATCTAGCCTCTGCCACCAAACATGGCACACCATACACAATACGAGATGACTCGACCATCATCTGCTCAGCCCAGTCCCTACCAAAACTGCAAAAAGTCACACAGGAAGCCTTTTCCTCTGTTGAAACATGGTTATCCAATGCCCGATTAAAACTCAACCCAAACAAAACTAAACTACTCATCTTCCAACCCACCAAACATACTCAAAACAACTCTCACTTTAATATCACGGCAAAAGACAACACCACTATATACCCAGCTGAACACACCAAATTGCTAGGAGTGGAAATAGACAATAAACTAAAATTTGACATTCACATATCCATGACTATAAAAAAAGTCCACAAAAAACTAGGAGCGTTATACAGAAATAAGCAATTTATCACCAAAGCAGCAAAGATTTCAATAGCAAATTCCCACCTTATCTCCATCCTACTTTATGCCTCTCCAATATATACCAACCTAAGGCAATGTGATCTAAACAAGCTAGAGACCTGCTACAACAAAATCGCCAAATTTGCCACAGGGGCATCCTACCGTAGTCACCACTGTCTCTCACTTGCTGAACTGGGCTGGCTTGACCTCCCTCACCTCCTTCAGTGGTATCAACTCTCACTCGCCCACACACTAGTAAACCATCCACTAAATGTCCCATCCCTCCAGAATCTACTCCAACCTTATCGCACCACCAGACCACTAAGATCCAGCAGCAAAAATCACTTGCAGATCACTAAGGCCAATAACTCTGCTGGTGAAGCACTATTCTCTTGCACCATAGCCAAATTATGGAACTCCCTTCCACCCACAATTACCTCCATACCATCATGCACCCACTTCAAAACTTTACTAAAAGCGCAACTAAAAACATGCTGGCTATGCCCTTGCAACTCCACTCTAATATCATCCACCCCATCCAACCACTACCTTTCTTTCCACTCCACTAACTACCTTGATTATAGCAAGCTCAGATGCTCATAAGCCAGTACTTATTATACAGCACAAACTGCTTCTTCTTGTAACATTTGTTAATGTCTGGTATGCACTTCACAGATAAAGATTCTAGTTGTCTACTGATGTACTATGTTCTTCATCTGGAAATATGTTGTAAGTAATTGCTATGTAAATTGTTATTCACTATGTAATCCAATGTATATACTGTCTGTTTATTTTAACTGTGGAGCTTTTCTCCACGGGCCTCCGCTGAAAATGGACCTACATCCAGTCGGACACTCCCGGTCAACAAATTTAAATAAATAAATAAATAAATAAATTTGTACCTTGTGTTAATTTCCATATTTCTCTGCTTTATACAGACTTTCATACAATTTCTGAAAATATTTCTAATACTTCTACAGGCTACCTTGTTATCTTCCTTGTTGCATGTTCCCTGAGCTTGGTGACAGTTCTTTCTACTTTCTGTTGCCTGAGTTGTTGTACTAAAAGTTTTTGTGCTCTAGAGTTATTATTAAAACACAGTTACTTAACAGCAATCTTTCTAAACGTATGCATATTATGGGGGTAATCCCTAATTTTCTGTTTAGTATTCTCCAGTTGATACTCCTCTTGTTCTGTGAGATTCCCCTTATTTTGCAATACTTTTACATTTGTCAGTCCCTCTAAATAATTATTGTTACTTCTTAACCATATCTCCATTTCCTTTATTTACATCCTATTTTTAAAATCCACTTTAATTTTATCCCACTCCCTAGCTATATTTTCAGAAGAAGTTCCTATCTTCTCCAATAGCTCCTGAATAATTTCCACTACCCAATCCTTAACTCCATCTCTTTTCAACAGATGTTCCTAGATAGGTGGGAAAATGTCATTGCCTCATTTTTATATTATTACCCTGTGTATTTTTAGTAATTATTGGTGCATTATCTTTAATAATTATTGGGCGTGTATCAATTAAATGCACATGTTCATGTGAAATAAATTCTGTATAGTCTAGCCCAGTTTTTGTATCTTGGGGAATAATATGTAAATTCACTTTGAACTCCTAGTATTGAATTCACATCTTCTATGCCAAATATTTTCATAAATTTCTTTAAAAATTTATCCTCCTATGTTAAATATTCCCTTCTGAGCCCATCAGACACATCTTCACTGTTGCAAATCAAATTTTAGTCCCAACCTATAAGTAATATTCCTTGCTGAAAGCGGATTATTTCTCCTAGAATTTTCTTAAACTCCATTATAGCAGTTTTCAGTGGAATATAAATACATGCAGTATAATTGTCCTCCCTTGTCAGTAGCCCCTTACTACTACAAATCTACCATTATTGTCTTTTTTATCCTCTTCTATTACTATTGGAGCTCCTCTTGCAATTAATGTAAGTACTCCTCTCTTCCTTTGCCCCAAGTATTCCACTGAATAACCATCCTGAAAACCTTTCTTTATCAAATTCACACATTCGGTTCTTTCCAAGTGTGTCCCTGTAGCATAGCTATTTGCACTCTACATTTTTTAATATAGTTCATTACTCGTTCTTTATTTATCTGCGAGACCATTAACATTTAAAGACATTATAGAAAGGATCATATTCTTGAAAAATCTTTATTCCCACCTTTTATGTATAACAGTTTTTAATTAAATGCCTAGTTCCAGCTTTTGTGCTACATGCATGCACTATTTTGCAGGTTAAACTTTTATACAGTTAGTTCTTGCCATCTTCATTTGAATCTATGTCACATCTTACAGAACTTTTTGTTTAATTGAAAACCATCAAACAAAAATACACAAACACCCCAATACCCCCCAAAACCTATTAACTTAATAATACCACGCAAACTATGTGCATCTTCAAATACTGAAATTTTACCCTTCTAATAGGAACAAATATTCTAAACTGACAGCCACACACATAGACGTCAGGTGACCTAGATGAAAGGTTATCAATGCTAAGACGCATAGTGCAGCCTGTGGTTCTATAAAGTGCTGTCTGGTTTTGTCTTATCTTTATAGGTTTCTCAGCTGTGAAAACACATTAATGCATTCAGAAAACATTTTCTCCAAGCCCCTTCTCTTTATCAGATTGTCTTCTAGAAACTTGAGAGCCAGACACAAAAGTGTTTGCTAGGAAAAAAAACTTATAATATTCAATATTCCTTTTCATTTATTTGCTTTCTGTCAAAACTTATTATATCATGCTAATTGCCTTAACCCAGTCATTCCCCTATGAAGAATGAGAAAAAGTACACCAATTTTTCCTTTGTCAAGCTCTTTTATCCAGATCTTTTTTTTTTTTACATTGCAGTGCCAGCATTTCTAAAACTGAACAAGGAGAAAGAGAGAAGAATGGAGAAAGAAAAAGAAAACAGGAGCACCTACTTACATTATGCTTAAAAATAACTGCAAAAAACTTTACTTTATAACATGGAAAGAAAATCATGGACCATTCAAATAGCACTATTAAGAAAAAGTTTTATTTTACTTACAATCAACTTTCTCCCTCCTCTTCCCCTCACCCGAGTACTTTTTCCAAATATTAATGACATGAACTAGGGCATATGCTTTACAGTCCCCTACAAGCTTAACAAATTCCAAAGAAATCCAATATTTCCAGATTTTCTCATTCTGCCATGTTTCACAAATAGAATTATTGTTTTTTAATCCCACATTTCACTTTGCACAAAAATTCAGATTTTGATATTAATGGACTTTTAAAAATATATTTTAACTGTTTTAAGAACTGATTTCATATATGCAGAGTTTAAAGATTAAAATGAATTTACTTCTAAGGTAAATGTTATTAACCAGATGAAAGGATTATTACATATTTCTAATTTATAATATTTAATAATCTTAAAAGAATTTAGTATAATCTGCTCCTGGATGGCTTTCCATTGACCGTTGTAAGATGAGTCTATCCAGAGTATGATAGAGTTAAAACCTGCAGCAACAGAATAAGATTCTACATCTGGGAAGCTAATATCATGGCACTCTAATAATCATATATGATTTCTGTAAACAATTCTCTGCTTTTTAGGATACCATAAGAATGAAGTTAACATTTTCCCTTTTGTTTAAAAGTTTTTTTTTTTTGCCAGGTAGTAAAGCTATTGAATGCAAAATATATACATATTTATATATATTTATATGCATATATATATCTAATCTTGGATAGTATAATCATTTTATTTACTAAATTATCCTCAAAAGTAAAACAAAAAAAAAACACACTCATTCCGTTTTTTAATAAGAAGTAACAGTTTTTCAATTACTTTTTTAAAATTAATACTTTTACTCATATCTTGATATATTTTTATTCCTAAATATTTTAGCTCTTTTCCTTCTCAAGTATATTTATATTTATTTTTAAACTATCTATTAACTGATGTAACACTAAAGTTTCAGTTTTATTATTATTAAATTTCAGCAGTGATACTATATGAAATTTTTCAATTTCATTTATTTCATCAGCTGAATAATTCAAATCTCCTATAGTTATTAAAATATTGTCAGCAAAAGGCTAAATTTTACATTGACAATTTCTGTTAATTGAGAATCTATATTTTTTTCATTGTTTCTTATACTATAGTTTGATAACTAATGCAAATAGTAGAGAGGAGAAGGGACACCGTTGCTTTGTGCCTTTGTTTAAAGTGAATCCTTGTTAAATGCAAAATCCAATTTTAACGTATGCTTTGGAATGTCTACACAGTTTTTTTTAATATTCCAATAAATTGTTCTGGAAATGCAAACACTTCTAAAGTTTTAAACAAGTAGTTCCACTTTACAGAAAACTCTCTCCATATTTAATCTAATTAGGGCCAATTTCTTGTTAATTCCTTTTCTTAAATCCAAGATAGTTACTACTTTTGTTATATTATTGTATGTTAATCTATTGACTATAAATCCTGTTTGATATTTTTAATTAATCTACTACATCTCTTAGTATTATAGTGAAAATGGAAGTAAATATTTTATAGTCTACATTTAGCAAGGCTACATGAGGAAAATAACTTATTATCCTTTCCTTGTTTAAGTATAGGTAAGATTACAGAAAATTTCCTTGATTAAGGAATTATTTTGTCACTCTGAATTATCCTGAAAACGTAATTCTAAAATATTTATGGAATCAGACTGTATAATTCCATACTTAAAAGAAATCTAACCCTGGAGCTTTACCATGTTCCCTTTTTAACTTCTATCAGGGTAACAGTAATAAATAAGAGATATTTTTTGGTCATTAACTTTATTAGTAATATTTTTCTTTAAATAATTGTCAATTTTGTAATCATCAGGATTATTACTTTTATCTTTATTAAGATCCTGATGGAAATTTTTAAAAATATTAAGCATTTTCTCTTTGTCTGAAGTAAGCTTATTAGTGTCAGGATTTTGGATATTATTGATTTGTCCCTTTTGCTTAACCTTACTTCTATTAGCTAATCTATGTACATCTTTGAAGTCACTGCACAACTGTGGAATTTTATGTTTTCTAACACTATCTCCACTTTACGCATGAAAACTGTTTCATATTTAGTCATTCATTTTTAATGATTTAATTATTATCTAATTTCTTTCACTGTTGTTCAAACCTCACTTTGTTGGATTTTACCAAATAATGTAAAACCAAACCAGACAACAGAAAACCACACACCCCTAACTATATATACTAACACCAGTGAATGCATAGTGTCAGTGGGGAAAGGTCTTTTAATGAAATTTTGGGAAATGAACTATTTGGTCACAGTGAAATGTTTGTATGGCAGAATAGTCTTTTAATGAAGTGATATAGATCCACAGATATATATATATATATATATATATATATATATATATATATATATATATATATATATATATATATATATATATATATATATATATATATATATATATATAATATACACACACACACACACACACACACACACACACACACACAGATATGTGTGTGTGTGTGTGTGTGTGTGTGTGTGTGTGTGTGTGTGTGTGTGTGTGTGTGTGTGTGTATATATATATATATATATATATGTGTGTATATATATATATATATATATATATATATATATATATATATATATATATATATATATGTATATATATTCCTGCTTGTTTAATATGACTGTGTGTTTTAACCATTGGTAAATCCTACCCTGGTCTAAGATTCACATACTGACATCAGAATTTGACTACAGCATGTGAAAATGACAACTCACTGCACACAGCAGTTGCTAATTTCCTCTATAGGTTTCTCATTCCTCTTAGTTCTTTTAAGCTGTTCTAATCAGTAAAAAATATCTAACACCTTTGCGCAATGGTTCTTGGAATTCATAAATTCCAACGCCCTGGATCAACTAATCCACAGTCCCACCAGGGGCTCCAATATCCTAGACCTGGTCATTACCAACATGGGAAATCAATGCTCCATACCTATGGTCACCCCCTCGTTAGTCAGGTCTGACCATAAGCTAATCACCCTTAACATCCACATCCCACCCCCACCCCCCAGTAAAGAAACCACCATAAAAAACTTCTCCAAAGCCAACTTCATGCTACTCAAGTCAGAAGTGACAAACTTCATGACACCCATGCAGATGGGAACTGAAAGTTCAACTGCTGAATCCTACACTAAGGCACTGTATGAGCACATCCACTCATGCATGAATCGTGCCATCCCAAATAGAACCAAAATGCTCTCATCCAAAAAAAGGAAGCCAATCTGGTGGTCCCCTGCCATAAACAAACTTTACAACAAAACAAAGAAACTTTTGCAGAAAAGAGGAAAATCCCAGGATGCAAAAAACTCCCTTACTAGCCTCAGTAAGAAACTGACATGCCTCATAAAATCCTCCAAAGCTAGTTACAAAAATAAAATTGCCAAAGATTCCAAAGACAACCACAAAGCATTCTATAACTATGTCAAGAATCTAAATGGCAATGCTCAGATCTGCTCTGAGCTAAAACAGAATGGCATTAAATATACTGATCTGAAGGATATTGCCAATATCCTGGCAGATCGATTCAGTGCCAACTTCACTCCCCTCTCACCCCCTAAATGGCCCATCTCAATACCGGAAGATTGCCAAATTCCAGTAATAACGCCACACAGGTAAAAAACGCACTCTCTAAAGCCAAGAATACAGCATCCATGGGACCAGATGACATCCCGGGCTGTGTACTACATGAACTGGCACCTCACCTAAGTGTCATGTTTAATCATAGCCTCACCTCAGGTTTCGTGCCCACTGAGTGGCGCAGAGCTACAGTTATCCCAATCCACAAGGGGTCCCACCTTGGATCCCGGAAACTACCGTCCCATCAGTCTGACAAGCCTTATCTGCAAGGCCATGGAGCGTATTATCATGGAACTTATAAACAAAGACATTGGCAACCTTCAAACACTGGACCCCACCCAGTTTGGGTTTGTGAAGGGCCGATCTTGTCTCCTGAACCTGATTGACTTCTTTGAATCAGTCTCCAGAGCCATGGACAAGGGTAAGGTGGTCCACACAGCCTATCTAGACCTTGCCAAGGCCTTTGACACCATCCCCACTCTGGAATCATAGATAAACTTACTAAGTTGGGCATTAATCCCTATGTCACCCAATGGGTTGCTAAGCTTACTGATAGAACCCACACTGTAAAAGTAGCCGACTCCAAATCCAGCTCCAGACAAGTGACAAGTGGAGTACCTCAGGGTTCAGTCCTGGGGCCGCTCTTGTTTGGCATCTACTTCTCTGAAGTACAGGTCAACACTAAGGGACTCTGGCTAACAAAGTTTGCAGATGACTGCAAACTGGAAGCCATTATTGAATCCCCAAATGATGTGGATACTCTACAAAAGGGCCTTACAGAAACAGATGCTTGGTGCCAGAGCCATGGGCTCAAGCTCAATGCCAAGAAATGTATTGTTATCCACTTTGGGGAAAAAACATGTATCCATGAATTACCATATAGGTGGCAGTACACTAAACACAGAAAGTGTGATAAGAGACTTAGGGTCACAGGTGGACAGTGGTCTCAGCTTCGATAACCACATCGCCACAACAGTCAGGAAATCCTTCTATGTGGCACACCTCATCACGAAGGGCTTTTCATCCAGAAAAAAGGAGGTCATTGTCCCACTGTACTCATCCCTCATTAGACCAATTATAGAATACAACGCCCCATTTGGTATGTACCTCTCAAGACATCTGCAACAACTGGAAAGGCCTCAGAAATACTTCACTAAAAGAATCACAGGCCTAAAGCAGATGCCCTACGCTGACCGCCTTAAAAAACTCCAGCTATACTCTGTCGCATATCGTCTACTCAGAGGCGATCTCTGCTTAACATACAAGGCCATGTCAAACCCAGAGCTGTTGGACATGCTACACTTAAAAATCCCAATCCCTCAGAGCTACATGCTCCAGGGATCTAAACCTTGTCATCACAATAAACAAAACATGCTGGAGGGATAGGTTCCTGACCCAGAGACTCCCCAGACTCTGGAATAGATTGCCCATACATGTCAAGCAGAGTGCCTCTTTGGACCTCTTCAAGAGGAAACTTGACAATTGGATGGGAGAAAGGAAATTCACCCCAGGGATCACGTCAGTCACCCTGCTAGACAGGGGTCCAGGAAAGTAAATAATGTGGGAAAAAATAGCCAGGGAATTGTTATGGCTAGGCTTGTATAGGCCCTAGGGCTGATAGCCTAGTACCAACCTATGAACCTATGAACTTTACTTCCTTCAATTAATATATACAGTTATGTATAGTTAACATTAATAACACTACAGCATAAGCTATTAACATGAAAAATGTAAGCAAATTATATGTTAGCAACATCTCAGTATAAAACATTACTATAGCTTTTATCTTATCAATTCTTTACTTCTAAGAAAAGAAATAATGTGTTATTTTGAGTACATTTCTCAAATATATACTTGAAAGAAACAAAAGAGAAGTTATTTTCCTTTTTTAAAAGACATCAGTGCTGACTTAGATTTTCTTCAGGACATCTCAAGGCAGGTAGAATCCACTGTTCTGACAGAAATGGAACATTCTTTTGTTCTCAAACGTTCTCGAAGTGCCAGTTGCTTCATAAATGACATGTAAAAGGAATGTGTTACACAGGAACAAAGAAAACAATATCACCAACACTTTCACACTTCTAATTAGCATATCACTTAGATCTGGCATTCAAGTTAACCCAGCAATGCACATACTAAGCAAAGTTGAACAAATAAAATATTTTTTAACTTATATACTCTTAAAGCTACCAATTCTATTGCTTATAATTTAAATGACATTCTCTTATAGAAAGTATTTGTTTAACATTTAGAAATATACTAATAAGTTTAGTTAAATGATATATAGTATTTTGCTGTAAATATAGTAAAAGTAAAACTAACCATTTTTAGTCCTCTTCATGAAAAATGTTTTAGCTTAAAATATAAATACATATGTTTTGAAGCTTAAAGTCTAGTACAAACCTTTTACTTAACGGGTAAATCAATTCATTCAAAAAATAAAAGTTATGCAATCAGAGAATGAAACTCACTTGTGTTTAGGCTTTTTAGTTGTAGAAACAGTTTTCAAGAATTCAGCTGTGTGTCTTCGTGGATATACTGTTCCACTCTATTTCTTCAATATTAAGGATTTTATTGCTGTTAACAAAAGTGGATGCCTCCTCCAGCTTGTTAAATATTTTGGTTTCTTCAGAAAGAAAAAATCTGATCTTTGCAGGAAACACCAAAGCAGCTTTAATATTGCTCATTTTAAGTTCCTTTATCAGTGGTAAACAGGATTTTCTTTTACTTATTACTTTACTGGAATAATCACTGCCAAATCTGACTACATGTTCACCTGTTTTAATAGGTGGGTTGAACCATGCTGTTTTTAATATTTTATCTTTTTCTAAGCTAGACACAAACTTAGCTATAATTAAACATAGTGGTGAGTTTTCCTATTTCAAAGGTGCTCTCAGTGACCTATGTGCCCTTTCAATTCCATAAGATAAAGTTTCAGGTAGATTTAATGTTTTATGTAGCCAAGTAGTTAAGAAGTTTATTATATTGTCTCCCTCATACTTTTCAGGTACACCATAAATTCTAATGCTATTTTGTCTCATTCTATTTTCTAAGTCATTGATTTTTTTCTATGAGACAGTTATTTTATTTTAAAAGAAAAGCAGTCTGAGACCCACCTGTTATTCTTCCTTCATGATCATTTAAAGTTTCTTCCATACTGCTGATTTGTGTACTTTGTTATTTCATAAATATTTCTAAATGTTCCATCGTCTTTCTGGTCTCTTCTCTGAAACCTTATAGTTTGATATCCAGTTTGAAAATTTTAAGCAATACATCCTGCATACTAGATATTTGTGACTATACATCTTTTTTAACACAAGAATCCTGAGTACCATTTCTTGAGTAGCTCATGTTGAACTCACTTCTCTCTTAACCAGGCAGTTGAAATTCTGACAAAAAAATTATAGCTTTTGAAGAATTTGAAGCTATAAATATTTTCTCTATTAGTGAACAAACTTAGCTAACAAGTATCTCCAATGTTTTAATTTTTTGACTAGATTTTCTGTCAAAGAAAAGTTTTCAGTCACAGAGTTTTCACCAGTAGCTGCTCTCAGTTTGGCATCTTGGCCTTGCCCCACTGCTAGATAAATTGAGATAAGTACCTAGTAATAGATTTGATTTCATCAAACAATAAATTGAGTTGTCAGATATAATATTAGAAAGCTTGACCATCATTAATCTGTATTAACAGAACTGATGGAGACTGTAATCTTGAACTTTGGGACCAACACTTTTGCTTTATTTACTAATGGAAGTGACATATAATGTAGCTACATCTATGTACATATCCTAACCCTTACTCCAAATAATAAAAGGAGGCAGTAAGCTGAAGATACAGCTTTAGGAAAAGGTAGATTTAGAAATAATTTGGGTGCCCATTCCAGACTAGAATGAAGGTGGAAATTCCTGGATAAACTAAGTTAAACACAGAGACACAGATTGTTCTGAAAGTATGTACAATGTGATTGTAATTATAGTATATCAGTAACCAGATTAGTAAGCAGAATGAAAAGTCTGATATAAAGTGATACAAAAGAATGGTGATATTTGTGTCAATGGCACAACAGGTTGAGCATTTGCCTTTGGTGTAAAAGCCTATAGGTTCTATTCCCACACCAGATAGATTGCTGACAATGCAGTGAACCATAAGAGGGTAGCTGCACTCCTACGTGTACTGTCCTTCAGATGAAATATTAAACTAGGACCCCATCTGCTTGAGTTGGTGGCAGCTCAGGTGAATGTACAAGATCCCATTTCACCCATTGAAAAGAGAAGTAAAAGTTTCCCGATGCTTTGGCTGAATTTCTCCTAGTAGTATAAATATCACTTTGGGTCTCCCCTGAAAGGAGGCTACTAAGCCTAGTGGGACTAACCTGGTTAACAAAGGATAAAATAAATAAAATAAAAATTATATAAAACAATGCATAACACAGCTCCTCCTCCTGCTGCAGCCTGAACAGTAACAATTGAGAAAATATTACATAAGCTGGCACAAAAATCATTAGAAACAGCCACCCCTGGTCCTAACAGGAAGGGAAGGAGGAAAACATGGCACAGCATCACTGCAATCTTCTTAGCTAAAAAGACATATACTTTTATAAGGTTGCACAATATAAAAAACTAGACACATATAAAAAAATTAAACAGCCCATATCAATAATATTATTTTCATTCTGACAAGACAGGGAGTTGAGGTTGAGCTGCTAGGTCTAAATAATGCAGCCACCCCCCCAACAAAAAAATAAAATAAAATAAAATACACCATCATACCTTTTGTATCCTACTCAGAAAAAGAAGTCAGACATTCTGCAAACTGGTTCAGGATTAACGAGTCAAATCACCTCCCCAGTCAGGGCAAATGGGGGGAGTCTGATATAAGATAAAACATTACCTGTGTTTGTACACTATCAAATGCTTGCCATATCCCAAAAAGCTAAGTAAGATACCCTAAACTGCAAATGAACTTTCCTTCCTGACACTGATATGATTCTCAATTATGTCAGAAGAATGTACCCCCTCAAAAAAAAAAAAACACTACACTATCCTTTGTATCCATTATAGGAAAGGAATCTGTGTGGGGTAAACACTTTTGCAGAATTATTTAATAAATTGCACTGTCAGTCAGGTCATTGAAGGAGGGTTGAGAGTCTGATGTACAGAACAATACTCAGGATAATGAAGTGGAAGCATCCTGAAATGGCTATGTGGGCTAATTCCAAGGATCTAGCTCTTAGAGTAGACATGAGAGCAGAAGTCCCCAGTTAAAGTTCACTAAACTGAGGAAGACTGAAAATTGTGTTGGAATTAAAAACTGACTTTGATTGAACACTGAACTTGGACAAGCTTGAGGTCAAAGCTAATGATCTGAGGTCCATGCTCAATCAATCTATCTCCACAGGGTTGATTCTGCAGAGTCAAGCCCAGATAAACTATGCCTATGTTATTGCAATATCAATAATCAGGGTTGATATTTAGAGAAAGCCAAAAGGTCCTTACTGAAAAGGACAGATGACTCCAAGAAAGCCTACACTGGTGTCTATGTTATCGAACTGAATGTGAAAATCAAAGCCAGTGTCAGAAGGTACAAGGCAAATGCCAAGAAGTATTGACACTGGAAAACAAACAAATGCCAGTGTTGAAGTTATTCGCATCAAAGTTATTCAAGGTCAAGAAAGGGGTTGAGGTCTACATCAGGCTCAGCTTGACTTTAAGATGAAAACAATCTTGCCTGAAGTTCTATGTTTTATCCAAAAATAAGTTCAACAATGACATGAAGGCTCACCTCAAAATCAAGCTAGAATTTAACCTTCTTGATGAATGACATTCAGCCCAGAGCCATGGTCAATGCTAACATTAGGTGGACAGGTAAAGTAATGTGCAGAAGCCAATCGATATATAGCTGTAGCCAGTAACAACGCTTAAAGGGGCCTGGAGAGAGTACCAAAGTGAGAAGAAATGTCTTTACAATAAAACATTTGTACCCAACATCAAAAATACCCTTTCCTTGAAAGAAACACTAAGCACAACTGTAACTTACAGATAAGCAAATGTGTAGGTCCCAAGGCACAGTGAGATAAAGCCCATACTGCTCCCCAGATGACCTGTGTTTTATTAGTGGCATTGGCACTGAAGGGACCACATGGAGAGGCTGGAAGTGAGTAGCCAAAGTAGATTAGCCCATCCTGAGGGAGAAAGGCAGCCTAGGCTTACTGCAATAAAGCAGCATTATGAAACTGGTGAGCTCGATGCTGCATAAGCAATGTGCAGAAATACATATGCACCTCCTTAAAACACTGTTCGCAGAGCTGCACCAGTGTCCACAATTTCCCCACTGGCCTTATATTACTTTATTAACTGTGCCAATTTCAGAAACTGTATCTCAGTAGAACAAAAGAAACTAATAGCATCTGCACAGCACAAATCTAACAGAAAGAATATGGTGAATGCTGAAGAAAAGGGGCTCAAATAAGCTAAACTTTAATATGCTAAGCCTGAAACAGAATATTCCCTATTCAAAAGTAACTAAGAAAACAGAGGAAGTAAAAACTTTAAAAATCCTTGAAACAGTAAAATAAAAACTGAACAATGCAAATTACAAACAGTAGCCTGAAGTATTTACTGATGTAACTGAAACGTACACATAGCAAAAGACATATGATATGGGGTCCTTCAATCCATAGGATTATGGGTAAAGGGGAGGAGTTTCATAGCCCGGAAAAGTTTTAGACACAGAAGCTTTAAGCAAGTTCAAGCTGGAAGAAACATTGACCAAATATCGATCTTGAACTGACAGATTAATTGGGTCAATAGCAACATGGAGATTTAACTAATACCAAGTGAGAATTTGATCTTCTTGATGGCTGTCATTTGACCAAGAACTGTGACCAACTTCCACATGAAGTGAGCAGGTAAATACAAGTGCATAAGTCATAATGCTATACAGCCACAACTGACACTGAAGCCAAAATGGTGATGGAAAGAAGATCAAACTGAGAAGAACTGGCTCCAATGTAACAAAAAAATTATGCCGTAGAAAGACAATTCTATTTTAGAAGCACTAGCACAACTCTAACCCACAGCCAAGGGAATGACAGCTGCCAAAGCAACTGGCATACTTTCAATGTCTAGTCCCAAGTTCAGAAATCAAGCCTTAATAGAACATTAAAGAAATCAAAATCAGCTGAGAAGCATGAATCTAACAGTAAGAAAATGAATGGTGATGGAAAGGAGAGAACATAAGCTAAATTTTCAAATACTGACTTGGAAAAAGAATATTCTGAGGTTGAAAGTGACCAGGAGAAAAGAAGAAGTGAAAACATTTAAATCATTATGAAAAACATTTAAAAAATCTTCTGAAACTCTGAAAATTAAAACAGCCTGGGAGTTAACAACGTGACTGAACTTTATGCTTAGCAAAAGAGATCCAGGGGGGGTTCTTCTGGTGAATAGAATTATGGATAAAGGGGAGGAGTTTTTTAGCCTGGGAAAGTTCAAACTTTGAGGTAACTGGTCTTGCTGGCCTCAAGAAGGGCTTCATCGTATCATATCAGATATTAAAAAAACAAGCAAACTAACAACTGAAACACACATGACGTACACTTGAGGCACAAAAAATAATGTAATTAAGTGCTTTCATTCTTTTAATGATTAGAATGTCTTCAAAATAACTCACATATTCCACACATCTTATTTAAATAAAAAAATACCTGATGATGTAATTTACCTCATACATTCATACAAGAAATCCATGCTTCTCTATTCACCACCACGTATCTATTTGAAAATGTCAATGCTGTTATTTTCTGTCTGTTATATTTTCCTGGGCTGAAACTGAAAATAGTCCATTGGGATTAGTGTTCTATCCTGTTTAGCAAATATTCTTCATCATCAACCTCTCTTTTCCCATTTTTACAGGGGGTCTGGGTGCAAAAACGGCATTAGTGAATGTAACTAAAACACCCAGAGCCAATGTTTACACCGCTGATTGGCTAGCCTAAATCAAAATAAATAAATACATAAGCAAACCAACAAATAATTTAAAAAGTAGGCTGCTGTGCTCATGGAAATCTAATACTCAAAGCCTGTATAACAGTCTGTGTTATTAAATGTGTAACGCTCAATGATAATGTAGCAACACATCTAAAATAAAATACTTTGTGTCAGACAGCTGCTAAAGGTTCAGTTTTAAGCCTCCAATATGAAATATGTAAGGAATGCCTACACCCAAATATGTGTCTTTCAGTGCTGTATTTCATACTGTTTTTTTTAAGAGAGTAGGTTACCAAGTTCTGAAACAATGTTGACGAAAACTACATTTTCTGCTTGCGTGCAAATCTGAAACAGCTCAATGGACTATAAGGACCTGTGCTTTATTACAAATTCATTTTGTGCCATTTTTCATAATTTCTGATTGTATGAGTTTGTTTTACTACCTTTATGTTGCAGACTTTGAGAAGTGCAGATAAAACCCAGTGTCAGAAGTGACCTTGCCCGGAGATAAATTTAAATAATGAGAAATGCAAAAGTACACATTTTGTAACACTCTTTTTATAAAGTTAGATGATAAACAGAATTTAATTTGGGGAGGTAGCAAACGCACTAGATCCTACAAGGAAGTCTTGGGGAAAGTCCACAACATTGATATTATTCCTGTGCCATTACAAGCAGCCAGCAGTATTAATAAGCTGTCAGATATTCATACAAACCATGGTTCTCCACCTCTGAAAAGCAAGAGTATATATAATAGCATGGTACATTAGATCACATTCAAATTTCACCTGTTCACACCTGAATGCTAAACAGTGGCATATGACAGGCCTTAAACAAATCTTCATTGTAACAAGTCTTACAAAACTCCAATCACTCAAGAATCCTCTTACTCTGTCAAATCCTGGTTAACCAATGTAACCCTGCTTTTAAACCCTAACAAAAGCAAATGAATGTTATTCACACCCAAACAACTTTCTGCCCTCAAACACTCTTAATATTACATCATCAGCCAATAACACTAACATAGACAATGTAACCATAGAAACCTACTAGGTGTAACTATAGACAACAATCTGAAATTTGATCGGCACAAACAACAAGTCATCAAAAAAACTCCTCAAAGAAATGGGACTTCTCTGCTGATCAAACCCATACATAACTGATGCAGCAAGGGGAATCGTTGCCCAGACCTACCTCTTTCCCACACTTCTGTATGCAACAGTCATATTTACAAACTTGCAAACTAAACAGAAAACAAAGTTAGAGGCATGCTACAACAAAGCAGCAAAATGTAACTGTCTTGTAACATTGTGATCAATATCATGATTATAATGGGTCATGTCTGACTAGCTCACCTACCCAGCAAACAAATGGAATAAATACATGAACCTATGAGGGTATGCTAGCCCATAAACATAAGTTTGTGAATATTATATGCTATTTTCCACACAATAGCTGACAAATGATAGCTACAGCCTGCAATAAGCATCAATAAAATACAATCATGATGGCTAAATACAACTGAAATGAATGAGTAATAAATGCTAAAAGTAAATGCTTTTTACAGTTGTAAATTTGCTTCCTCTAACACTCAAAGGTGTTATAGCTAGCGAAGCCCCTAGTAGTCAAAATTAATTGCATTCATGCAGTGAAATGTTTGGCAGCATAAAATTACAGTGGTACAAAATTGTAAAAAATGGCTGTCTGTCAAAGTAAGGACAAACTGACAACAGGAAAATGTTGTTTCTGTGATAATTTCAGGAACACAAGTTCATGTCTAAGGTCAGATCTGAACTTTAAACATGATAGTGATATGCATTCTTTGTTGAAAATCAAGAATTTTGTCAAAAGCCACTGCTCAATCAGCAGAGATGGCCAGAGATAATAAGAACAGGCAGACTCAAAGGATAGATATAAATATGAAGATGCTAGACTTGGAAACACTGGCAGCTAGCTACAGGTGCACAAATAGTGTATACATACAACGTGAAGCCCAGGTAGGATAAGGAGGATTAGCAGACCACACAAGAAAGGTAAAAAAAACAACCTCCCTGTCATTCCCAAGTAATGCAGCCTCAGGGCTTTGTTCAGCCAAATAATGACCAAATCCATGACATTTTGAGAAGCTTTCTGTACAGGTATAATCAAAGAGCATTTTGGTAGAAAGCTGTAGAGACAGAATGTACTAGAAGAGCATTTATCCTTGTTAAAAGACAAAAATCATTTACAGCACACTGGGGTGGGATGGTATTAACCAATCAAGGACCACCTTCCACTAAAATATTAGTAACTAGCTGTTTTTTGAATTCTCAGAGAAAAAGAAAAAAAATGTGAGACTAGATTTCAATAGTGATTTACAAACATCTGTTTAAAACTTTTGTGATTTACTAAGTTTGAAAAGCAGCACAACATCTGACATCAGAAATTAGTATCTGAAAGTATCAGGTAAATAAAAAAAATACACTAGAAAACAGCTTAATGTCCTGCACATGAAGTCTGACATACTAAAACCCACAGTGCTATATTTTCAGTAAGGAAAATACTTCAAGTATAAACTGCTTGTCTGATGTCAGAACAAATGCTGTGCTTTATTCTAAAAGGACCTAAGGGTGTCCATATATACTACTACACAGAGTTATTTATACAGTCAAAAGAAAACAAATCAGAAGAAAAAGAAAACATCAGCTGATGATAAAGACAACAAGGAGAGTAAACAAATTCTAACATGTTTTACTGTTTACCCTCCAAGATTTGTTAGAAATTTGCTGTTATGCACTGTAAAAAATGCAACTAAAATGTTGTACTTGTTGGTTCAGCAAAGCAAAACTTTTAGTTATGTACTCACCATAACTTCAGATGTTTGGGATCCATCTCGCCTACATTCTGACTGATGGGTTGATCCAAGTCTCTAATTGGCTGAGCTTACTATATCCCAGGATGCACCACTACCAGTCCCCAGATCTAGTTTGTCCGCATACATGCACGCGCCCTGCATAAGCTTATATAACATCGTCAGATGAAACAAGATAAACAGTAAAACTCAAAACCGTTCAATCTCTTCTGATCTCCAAGGCAGGGGAAGGAGGGTGGGTTTTAGAATGTGGCCGAGATGGATCCCAAACATCTGAAGTTATGGTGAGTACATAACTAAAAGATGTTATGTGATCCTATCCTCTACATATCTGACTGATGGGACAGCGCCCTAGCACCTAAATCCTGGGTGGCTCACTGGAAAACACTCCTGAGTACCGTGGAACCAAATGATGCTCGCCCTTTAGATGCCACATCCAATTTGTAGTGGATTGGACCAAGTCGCAGCACAAATTTCCGATATAGCGAGCTTGGAATGAAAAGCTATAGAAGTAGCCATAGCTCTGGTAGAATGAGCTTTGATAGATGTTGTAAGTTGCTTATTCGAAGAATAAGCCTGAGTTATGCAATCTCTGATCCATTTGGAGATAGTAGCTTTTGTGATGGTTTGACCCAATTTATTATCTGAGAAGGACACAAACAACTGGTCTGACTTACGAAGTTGCTGAGTCCTGTCTAAATAGAAGCGTAATTGCCTGTGAACATCCAATTTATGGAGAGTGTATTCTGCTTCATTGGAGAATTTTGGGAAGAAAACTGGTAGCTCTAGAGATTGTTGGAGACAGAAACTAGAACAGACCTTTGGGACAAAGGATGGATTAGGCCTAAGTGATACTCTATCCTTGTGGAAAATCAAGTACGGTGGCTTAATAGACAGGGCTTGAAGCTCTGAAACTCTTCTTGCAGAAGTAATTGCAACTAAGAAGGCAGTTTTCCAAGACAGATATTTTAACTCACATGTAGCAGCCTGTCTGAAAGGGGAAGATGTTAATGGAAGCACCAAATCAAGATCCCACGGGCGCAGGATGAAAAAATGGGGGTCTTAATAGGCCCGCACCTTTAATGAAAGTTTTGCATAGTCTGCTGCTCATCAATGGAGGATCCATGGATTCGTGGAATTTAGAGATAGCCGCTAGTTGGACTTTAATAGTAGAGACAGAAGATCCTTGATTAAACAGGGATGTTAAGAATTTCAAAACCTCTGGGACAGGAGCAGTGATAGGGTCTAAGCCCTTGAGTTGAGCCCAGATAGCAAACCTCTTCCACTTACTGAGGTACAATTTGTTAGTGGTGGGTTTGTGGGCCGAAGATAAAATGTGAACATCTTCGGGTCTAGTGTGTGCCTTCTGACTAAAGTCGGAAGTGGAGGAGCCAAGCTGTCAATTTCAAAGATCGAAGGGACTGATGCTGATGTCCCGACTGATGAATTACAGGTCGAATTAGGTCTCTAAGTCCACGGGGATGCCACCGCATGCTTCTTCAGGTAAGGAAACCATACCTGCAGTATGGGGCAATCAGTATCATTGAGGACCCCAATTGAGAAGCTTTTTGAATGACTTTGGAGAGAAGTGGAATTGGAGGAAAGGCATAAAGTAGCCCTGTTGGCCAAGGTTGTGCTAGAGCATCCATAGCTGGTACTCCTGATGTGGGATCAAGGAGAAGAACCTTTGGCACTTGGTGTTTAGTGGAGTTGCAAATAGGTCAGCACGGTGCGGCGTCCCCTATCTCCTGAAAACCTGAGCTGCTACTGTTTGGTTTAGAGACCACTCGTGAGGAGAGAGAATTGTCCTGCTCAATTTGTCTGCCAATATATTTGACTTCCCGGGATGTGGGTCGCTACCAAGAAGCGGTTGGTAGCTACAGCCCATTCCCACACTCTCATGGCCTCTCTGCAAAGGGGGTATGATCTGGTCCCTCCTTGTTTGTTCAGATACCAAACCACCGACATGTTGTCTGTGTGGATGGCGATGATGCCCTGAGGAAGAAACTTGTGTAAGGCTTGTAGGGAGAGAAGTACAGCCCTCATCTCCAACACGTTGATGTGGACGTCTGGAAGCCAGGAGCCCTGAACTAGCCTGCCCAGACAATGCCCCCCCCCCCACCCTATCTGGGAGGCATCTGTCGTCAGGGTAACCACTGGAGAGGGAAAAACAAAGGGGCTTCCTTGATTCAAATTGGATGTCTGAAGCCACCAGCGAAGGTCCCGTTTGCATATTTTCGTAATCATGATGTGATGATTGAGGGAAGATCCTGAAAGGACCATTGAGTTGACAATAGCCACTGAAGAATCCTCATGTGCAATCTTGCCAGAGGAACTAAAAGAACCGTGGCAGACATTGAGCCTAAAACTTGTAGAACCATCCTGGCTGGGGCTTTGGATCTCGAGATCAGAGCTTGAACTTGGCCCTGTAAAGTTTGGATCCTTTCGGCAGGAAGAAAGACGCATCAATCTTGAGTCTATCTCTGCTCCTATGAACCTTATGCTGAGAGGGCAGCAAGACAGACTTTGACCAATTGAATGTAATCCCAGGGTAATACCCAGGAGATGGTGGCTTTGAGGTTGTCCATTAGTACATGCCTGGTGGTGGCAGTCAGGAGCCAGTCGTCCAGATAGGGAAACACTTGGAATCCAAGACGTCTCAGGTGAGCCGTCACTACTGCCAAACACTTGGTGAACACCCTGGGGCTGTGGTGAGACCAAAGGGCAGAGCGAAATTGGTAATGACTGACACCCAGGCTGAAGCGCAGATACCTCCTGGATGCCTGATGTATCGGTATGTGATAATAGGCGACCTTGAGGTCTATGGAGCACATCAAACATCCTTCTCCAACAATGGGAGAACGGATTGTAACGTGACCATTCGAATTTGGATTTCGTGACGGATTGGTTCAGTCTGCTGAGATCAATATTGGTCTCAGGTCCCCTGTCTTTTGGCACTAAAAGAACCTGGAGTAATTTCCTGATCCGATCTGGTCTGTGGGGACCGGTTGGATGACTCCTTTTCTAGCAGCTTTAAAGCTTCTGCGGCTGCCATTTCCCTTTGACTGGGTGGTGGGTCCGGGATTCTTTTGGACGGTGGGGCGAGTATGTGAATGGGATGGTGTAACCTCCGGCAATGATCCGAAGCACCCATCTGTCCTGAGTGATTGACTCCCAGGCTTTTAGGTGCTTGGCAACGACACCCGACTGGCTCCGAGCAGCACAGCCGGGCAATCCCTCATGCGTGTGGGAGGCTGAAGAGCCACGAAAGGACGGTCTCCAGAATTGCGGGCCCTGAAAAATTTCCCGTCCTCTGCCTCTGGAAGGGGAATCTTCCTGCTGTTGGGAGAAAACTTACGAGATTTCTGGAACCACATTTTCCCTCCTTTAGCCTTGGGGTAAGGCCAAAAGGAGTGGAATAACGGCACCTACGGCAGATAAAGTTTTTCCCTCTTGCTCACAGCGGGTAAGGGTGTCTTTAACCTTGGGTCCAAACAAGGAGGACCCATCAAAGGGAGCGTCGGAAGGAAGACTTGAAGGCCTCCAAACTGACACAAGCGGAGGCAGGCTTGTCTCCGTGAGCCACGCCTGTGCCTGCCGCTCTACCGCCCCTTGGCTGCATAGGAAATGAGCCTCATGGACGAGTTAGAAATTGACGTAAGGATAGCCAACTGAGAGCTAACCGACTGGGCTAGCTGCTCAGGTAGGTTACCGAGGGAATCTGACAACTCCTTGACCAGATCCCTCTGAAGCCTGGTAAAATGTGCCAAATAATTCAGAGACCTTAAAGTAAAGGCCGCTGAAGTCAGGGTGCGCTTCCGCACCTGTCCATACTCCTAGACTCCTTATTAGGAGGATGGACGGACGTTGAAGCCTCTGCCACGTCCTGTTGTGTAGCAGATGCCACCACCATGGCATCTACAGCCACGCCTTTAGTGAGGAACTCCTTCGGGGGAGCAGACAAAAATTTATTTGGACGAGAAGGGACTGGTTCCACGGTATCTGGATGTTCCGCCTCGACAAACTAAATCCAGAAGCTCGTCGGGCGGAGACACCCAGGAGGCGGAGGGCTGAGCCCCAAAGGCCTTGAGGAGCACTGACTCGTCAGCAGAGGGGTTTGGATATCCAGCCGCCTCGTTGTTTGAGGATCTCTAAGATGTCTGCAAATGAGACATCATCCGAGGACGACGGGGACCCCTCTGCATCATCAAGATCAGTGTCTGATGTAATAGACTCAGTCCACGTGCTTCCTCTTGCACGATCTCTTCCTTGGGGTTCCTCTGAAGACAACTCAAGAACCCTCAGGAGGAGGGAACCCCCAATGGGGGTAACCTCAGGCCCCGGGGCTCTGCTGACTACGGACAGGAACTGCCAAAGACCCAGTCTCCACGCCCAGGGAAGGTGCTGGTAAAGCCGGAGAGGTGGCCGAAGAGGACTTGGCCAAGGCACTCCTCATGGCTCTGAAAGCCGGACCCCAGAATCCTGGGAGTGTCTGGTCCCAGATACGACGGAGTCCGCAGCCGAAGCACCGAGGGGAGGCTCGGAACAGCATAGGTCCCAAACATCACCCCGGGTCCAGCCGAAGAAGTCGCGTACCAAACTCGGACCCGAAGGCCGGGTTGGAGTAAGGGTCGGAGCCGACCCTAAGATCTCCACCGGCTCCAACAGCACCTGCTCGGCGGAGCCAAAGCAGTCGGAGGAGGAATGGCAATGGGTGGGCCAGGTCATCGGCGAAGCCAACTGGGTCGGAACCGAAACAAATTTTGGAAGACTGGGGACTGGAACAGTCTTTGGAGCACCCTGTCTATATCAGAATCTGACATCCTCAAGACCGAGAGGAAACAGAGCGGGTTGGAGGGCCTCTCCAACGGCCCCAAAGGGCTAGGGGACCGGTGACTCGATGACTATTGGCGCGAATACACACACCAGATTCCATCGGTGCCGAGGTGGACTTAGCGCCGCCGAGGAGAATGTCTGAGCGGGCGACCCTTGTCGGCTCCGAGACCAGTGGAGCCGACGAAGGTGACCCGCCTCTCGATGCCCCAGCCATCGGCTCCGAAGCCAGAGGAGTCGATACTGGTGGCATCGAGGCAGACCGTTCGACCTCGGCAAGTCCTTGAGCCGAAGGAGAGGCCTGCCTATGTCTCTTAGCGGTCGGAGCCGGCGGGCTGGTGGGAACCGACGCGGGGTTGTTGTGAGCCGGAGAAGGAGAGGATGCCAAGGCTTCTTCAAAAGAAGGTTTAATTAACCCCTTAAGAATCAATTTATTTTTCCTCTCCTGGAGGACCCTTGAGGAAAAAGCATGACATATGCTGCATGACTCCTGTAAGTGTTTTGCACCCAAACAATACACACGGTGATCGTCTGTGATGGACATTTTGAAACTACATTTTGTACATTTTTTAAAGCCCGAAGGCCTAGGATTCTGAGACATTATGTAAGACAATTTCAGTAATCTTTAACAGGAAAAATACAATTACTGACTTACTGATGACACCACTTAAATATAGGCTTACAGTTATCGCTTAAAAAGCGCAAATGACAGGGAACTTTGAAAACCCTGTAAGGTTTTAGGAGGGTTGACTGACCGGGAAGGCCCTAGATGAAGGGGGCCTAAACCAAACTCAACCCAATCACACACAAAAGTCTTCAACAAATCCAAACACACACAATGTGAAGAATAGCCGTTAAAACAGCTTTTTAATACAAAAACAGCAAAAAACTGACAGAAAAAGTTAGTTAAAATAACTACTCAGCTCAGCCAGCTCGAGACCACTTACTTCGCATAGGATAGCCAAAGCGAGATCTGGGGACTGGTAGTGGTGCATCCTGGGATATAGTAAGCTCAGCCAATTAGAGACTTCGCTCTTTGGCATAAGCGTGCCGAGTCGGAGCCGAGGGATCGGCTCCGAACCCATCAGTCAGAATGTAGGCGAGATAGGATCACATAACATCATCAGTATCATCTGTTTAGTAAAGAGACTGTGATTTAGGAACTGCAACCACAAAGCTTCCAGTGTCAGGTTTAATTCCTAACTTGTTTGCCCAGAAAACAGTTTTGATAAAGGTTGCCACAGGTTCCTGAAATTCAGATGCTATAGTAAGTAAGGAAAATCAGTTTGTGGATTTATGTTTGCTTAGTTTGACCAGCTTCTTCTTCTTCTTTCGGCTTTTCCCAGTTAGGGGCCGCCACAGTGGATCACCTTGTCCACTCATGATTGGCAGTGGAGTTTTACAGTGTCGAGTTGCCAGCCCGGCGCCCAACCTTCCACAGAAGGCACACACTCACACCTAGGGCCAATTTAGAGTGTGCAATCCACCTACAGCATGTCTTTGGGATGTGGGAGAAAACCGGAGCACCCGGAGGAAACCCACGCGACCACAGGGAGGACATGCAGACTCCGCACAGAAGGCACCCCAGCTAAGGATCGAACCAGAGAACCTCTTGCTGTGAGGCGGCAATGCTGACCACTGCACCACCGTGGCCACCCTTTGCTTAGTTTGACCAGCAAGGAAATTAAATTAGAGGGCTTATCAATTTGCTGGCTTAGCTTGTTGAGTATCAGTGGAATATATTTAACAACATATGGAGCATCTGGCCTTCTAAACAAATAGCTAGAAATGAAAAAAGTTGAACATTGTACAGGTGACTGACAGGTTGTGGAATGTTGTACTGTAAAGGTTTCACACAAACTCACTCAGCAATCAACCACTCCAGTGTATACCAAAGATCACAAACACCTAAAGACAACAGGACAACATTATCTGCAAAGACTCACCCCTCACATCTCCAGAGAGGATATTCAGCATACTGTGGTTATGCATTGCTATACTGTTCATGAAAATAATGAAGAAAAGGAAACAAGATGCACTCGGCTTTGTCCTACACCCACCCTGAATGTGTACAGTTTAATACCAAGAACTCAGATGCACTTCTCACCTTGCAAATACAGAAATCAAACAGCAGGCCTGGACTATGTCTTTGGAGACTTCTGTACCTGCTGCCTTCCTAGCCTATCAGTACCAGTCATTCAAATATGACACTCCTCCTAGCAATGCAATGCAACAAGGCATCTTTAAAGTGTCAGTTGGCTACATTGTTATTGTCCACCAGGGAACTCTGGGATTACCACCATAAAAATAACAAATCACATTTTGGCAACATCTCGTTACCACTACCCCTTGTTATCAATTTCCCTGGTATATAACAGAAGCTCATCTAAAAGTAGGAACTGAACATATCTCACATAGAAGCATTTGTTAAGGGACCCAGGACATCATTACTACACATGGAGATTTGCTAGGTCTGTTTATCTACCACCCTGGCCATACGAACCAAGTCACCATTAGCAGCTGCTTAATTGGTAGCTTAGCATCTTGACCAAATGTCCAGAGCATGACACTTTAGGTCTGATGACTTCAGAGTCTATTATCAACCTTTGCCCCAAGGTAATCTGGTATCAAGCACATATATAAAAACGTTAAGTTTGAACATCATTTTTTTAAGCTGTTTTTTTTTTAATTCCTTTAATTTGTTAAAAAAATAGAACTGGTCCACAGACCCTTTTTTCAGCCACAATCTAGGCTAAAAGTCCAATGATAAATGCAGTATATATGGGCAGCAGAGATCAGACAACCAAACAGCATAATTATTTTTTTGTGGGGGGAAAACAAGAGAATCTGGAGAAAACAAGAGTATCTGGGGGAGACATGTGAACACTACACAGTCAGTTAGCAATGGTTAGGCTTGAAACCCACGATGCTGGAAGGATCTTAGACACGGAATAATCATGCCATCCATGTCACATTTATTATGGACAATTCATGACTAGCAAAGAAGTCTAACAAGAAGTGACCATCTAGGTTCAGCTTTTGCAAGCAGTTTCTCCTGTTTATGCCTCTCTAAATATTTTCATTCTTTCCTGTATGACTGATGACTAATGAAGTCTTACAGATGAACTATAGAGTAGGTGGTGTGTTACTGGGCATACCTCTCAACCCCTTAGCACAAGACATCTGGGAAAAGAAAAAATAATGTGGGGATAAGGGCCCAACATCAGGGACAAAGTTTAAATGTTGCTCTTACAAACTTAGAAAGTTGATAGAATAACAGAGTTTGGATTAGCATGCATTTTTCTGAAGGATATGAAGTCTGAAATGTGAATGTCTGTTATTGTTTAGTGACATCAGTCTTCAAAGATTTTGCCAAAAGAAAATTTAAAAGGAACAGACCAAGAATATGAGGTACAAATCTGGATATTCTACAAAAACTGAGACAGTTGAAAGATATCCACACCCATTCTCTTTAAGAAGACTGAGTAATCTGAAAACTTATTAGGTGCATACAAGTTCATAGGTTGAGGTTCATAGATTTGTACTAGGCTAATTGCCCTTGTGAGCCACTTTAAGCCTAGGCAATTACCCCATGTGAGAATCAAACCCTGGACCTTGTGTCTGTAAGGTAAACACCTTAACCATTATGCCAACCTCCCAACCAGTATTATATTTATCACCTTACTGAACAGTGACCCTACCCCTAAAATACATATACTCACACACATGCAAAACATTTCCTCTTACCTATCCCCAACCTTAGCCCTGACTCTCACATTCATGCACAAATGCTCTCACCCCTCTAGCCCCACTCACCATTTCTTGATGAAACATTCTCTCAACATTTTGACCATTTGGCTTTCCATATATTTGAAATTAAGCACTGCCTCTTGCATTCATTCACCAAACAGACATTCGACAAATGACAAGAACACACACACACACATACATACATTTATATATATATATATATATATATATATATATATATATATATCACATTAGGGTTGGGGAAGGTGCAGTATTAAGGTTAGGGTTAGTACCCATTACTAAGTAGGCCATCTTTCTTTCTGCAGCTTGCATTCTCAGTGAGGTGGGCATAAACTCAAACTATTTTGAATCCAGATGAGAAACTGAGAGTATTGCTACACACATAACTTTTTCAGGCTGCAACAGACCAAGCTATGTGGTCACTTGGACACCAGGTGATAACATTAGTGAAGACTTCCATCAGGCCTGGCTACACAACTGAGTTCTGCTATTCATTGATAGAACCATTGCTGGGAGTAATTTCTGTGGATTTGTATTTTTTCGTTGGTCCACACTCTGAGACCATGTTGTCAAGGGTGATCCTAACAGTACAATAAAACTCCAGCTATCATAGGTCTTTTTCTTGCTGCTACTGTATTCCCTACCTGGATAAATGGTTTAGAAAAATAAGGATGGTACTGTAAAGGTTACTTTAAAAAGTCAGTAACCAAAGGGACAACACTTATGCTATATTTGCAGGTAGTAAAGGACAGAAATGAAAGCAGCACAAGAATATGAGCTCCACATGAAAGTCAAATGTTTAGACAAGTCAGTTACGGCAACAAAAAGTGGGAGAAGTGAGATACGTGGTAAAGAAAGGCTGAGGGGCATAGTTCATGGATGACACAAAGAGTAACTAAAATCTATGTGGAATTATACGAACAGGATGAAACACTGAGCATTTTGATTACACTTTCAGAAGGAAGAGCTGTTTGACTTAGCCAGGTTTACAAAATTTTATGTGATACCACCCTGCTATTCCACTACCCATTCCTGGCCATATAGTGCTGCCTTGGTCTTCTACATCCTCTGTAACGTTTCTGCTTTACCACTTATTCCAGCTGCTTTCCATATCCTGTCGTCCACCCTCTAAAGATTTATTTCATCATCTAAAAGTAATGTCTTTCGGCTTTTCCCGGTTAGGGGTCGCGGGACTCCGGTTCGCTAATGATTGGCAGTGGATTTTTACGGTGCTGAGTTGCCAGCCGGATGCCCAACCTTCAAGTAAGGCACACCCATTCATGCACGCACTTACCTGCATGTCTTTAAATGTCACTTGACCACGGGGAGGACATGCAGACTCCACACAGAAGGCGCTCCAGATGAGAATCGAACAGGAAAACCTCTTGCTGTGAGGCAAGTATGCTGACCGCTGCACCACCGCGGCCTCTATCTAAACTAGAACTCAGATGTTGCCCAGATCTGTGATGCAAAGGGAAGAAACCCAACTGCAACTCAGATAACACGAGACAAAATAGAGGTTCAGCTGGTGGAACACATGGGTGACAAAGGGTACCTATGAGTGGCTTGTTCTAGCTTGTTCATCTGGGGGAGGGTGGCATTTTTTTCAGCTGGCTGATTTGCTTCAGGAGCAGGAATGCATGTCACAAAGGCTTTGCACCATGGGATCTGGGCTTTATTTTCTCTCTCTCAAGCTACTAATGGTAGCCTTTGTAGGTATGTTTGCAGAAGCATACACATGACAGGGAGGTGCACAGGAGACCTTGCAGTGACATGGGTGCTCACACTAGCAACCAGGAGGTAAGGCTAAAAGCACATCCAGAAAAATTCTAATGGATTATGGATCTTGCAATTAGGTCTTACTTCACAGACAATTAATGGATCAAGAATGGCTCTCACCTTGCGAGGAAATAATTGGCCTAAAGATCAAAAGGGCTAATGGTTAGAATATAGAGGAGACAAAAATAGAGCTCAGGGTTGTTGCCTGTTGTCTCAGCTCTTTTTCTAGCGTTAAAATTCAAATGCTATTGCTAAGGAACTCTGTTCTGTGTTTAGCATTATTATATTTCATTTCTCTTTCTTCACCTGGATTAAATAAAAAAACAAAAACAAGAAACCTCACTGCTAAAGGTGGACCTACCACAAAAGAAAAATCAAGTCTGAAGAAGTGATAGCACCTTGAAAACGCTAACCTATTAATAAAATTAGTTTTTTCTTTTTATTGCTGTGGTGGCTGACCTACATTTTTTCTTTTTTGATTCACCTGGATTCCATACAAGTTTACTCTTGGCTTCCAGTGTTCTCTGTTCCAAATACCATCCTTCCTTCTCCTATTCATAGACTCCTTCCTATTCCTTGTTTTTGTCCTGCCGGCACTGGTAACTTATTATGTGTGTACCACTCCATATTAAGGCTCTTCACCATATCCTCTGTTGTTCTCTACCAGTTACATTCGGCATTCAGTTCCTTCCAAAAGGCATCTATACGCATAACTACCTCACATACGTAGTAAAGCCACTTATCTCACCTTGCTTTGCCTCAGGTATTTAACTGCCCAAACGAGTATTTATTTTGATCTGTTATTCCATGCTGTTCCCACCTTGCCATTTCTGAAACTGCAAACTGTAGTCTATAAACACAAATGGTCACGGTCAACAATTTAAAAAAGGCAGGTTTAATGCCGTCTTAGTCCATGCCTATATCATGTACTATATTAAGGAAATACAAGTGACAACGAGCACTTATACATGTCTCATAAGTCAGCTGGCAATCTACATGTAAGCACATTGCACACAAGACACATCATGCATTATTATAAACAAATTAACATAATCTCTCACTGACTACAATGCAATGATTTTGCTATACATCATGACTTTATGGGTGGAATCCCTGTTTGCACCCCATTACCATGACCAATTATTTTCTCATTATTTACCATGCCTCTATTCTTTCTATTTCTCACTTTCTGCTTGTAGCTTTATTCCAGAAAGCATCAGGATTTTGTGCTGCTGGAATTTATAAGTAACTTATAAGTACACTGTGCTGAAGTTTTAATCTCCTTGTCTTGTTCCATTTATCATTTTATCTTTTTATATTGCTTTCTCCCACCTCAGGCTTCTATATACCAGCCGTGTTTATCTTGTTTCTGGCATCCTAACTAAAAGGAAGCTTTTGCACTTACTGTATATTAATATCATATTTCGTTCTCTGTTTTAAAGTACTTTCATTTTCTTTGTATATCACATCCTTTGTAGTTTAATTACTGTCACTTCATTTGTGAATGTACATTTGCATAACTTATAAGAGTTGCCATTTCCTTGAGCCTGAGCTGAGAATGAAACTGGCCAGAAATGATCAGTGTTCTACCATGGTAAACAAATTCAAAATAAGAAAGAAAATAAAGCACCCACATATAATTTTCCTTTCTTCCTATCAGCTCAGAATCTTGCCCTGTGCAGTTCAATATCCTTCACTGATTGTTCTGTCTTCAGACTCTCAAGATGACAATCTCTCTTAAAAACCTCGCTGAGCTTAGGTTGGACTGACCTAATTTAATGACTTATGTTTCTCATGCTGCTTGGCATGGTTCTTATGATCTGTCAAATCATTGTCCAGTTGCCTAGCAATAAACCTATGTGAAGCAATGGTTCAATACCACTTTCAGATCATTTGCCTCTCTCTATATGCATATATATCTATATATATGTATATAAGTACACATAAGCATGTAGCTGTGTCTCTTTTGATTAGTTTCTTTTTGCACATGGGTTACATTCATGACTCATCCTCTCTAAGTGCAATAAGCTACCCAGAAATGCACAAAGATGCTCACTGTAGCATTTGATACACACGTTGCACTTATGAAAGTGTAGTTTTGTGTGACCTCTGGCATTATATCCTCCATTATGCAGGTGAGCTTTAGTTTACGCTCAGAATTCATGACTCACCGAAAATCAGAATATACACTGGACAGTCCTAATGTAAACTGCATATTGATCGCAATTTGTTATCAATCTTTATGACACAATGCTCTCTCACATCCCTGACTTCAGATGCTACCTTTCCTTCTGTTTAGAAAGAAATGTGACATTTTTTATGGTGGATGTCTTTTTTGAGGTTGAGAGACGAGCTTTCATTCTTTAACATTATGGATTAAAAAGAAAGAAAAAATCAGGGAAAAAAACATTCCAAATTAGGGATATATCTTAAAAATGTATTTTATGCTTATAATTAATGCATTTAAAGAAACCTTGCAAATCTCTGAATTTACTATTTGATACCATTTTAATGTTTCAGTTAAAAGATAATGATTTTATACAGGACTGACACAAGATCAAGGAAAACTGTGGGGTGCATCTGAAAATCCTAGTTAATTTAGAGGTGTGCAGAAGAAAGTTGCTGTATGCCCAGCAAGTAAAAGTAAATGCATCAGTTTCATCATTAAGTGTGACTTCCTTTGTAAAAGACAAATACTTCTGGCTCATTTAAATATTTTTTCACTACAATAACTGTAAAATGTACAGATTCAATACTTTTTGTTGCCTTAACATTAGCTGACTCATGCACCATCAATCACAATCCGCAGAACCTTAACTCAACAAACTCTGGGAAAGGGCTCCAGTATAGTTCATGTGAGAGGGTGGGACAAGACCAGTACTCATAGTCAACAGATTGGTTATTTTGAATTATGATAAAAGAGACAACTACCAATCACAGCAGCAAGCCACAACCTATTTACAATACTGTTATATGTTTATTTATGCTTATCTATGTAAACAATAAGGCATGATAGTGTATATATGATACAGATATCATACATCACAAGCATTGTAAGGCATTACCCAGAAGGGAAACTGACTTGTATCTGCCTGGATATATTAATATAAGAGCCATGATCACAGCCTGACTGCTTCATCACACATGTAGAATAGTCATCTCTGTATAAAGTAAACACATTTATGTAGTTAAAGTAAGACAAGTATATGTTACAGATTGCATTTTGATACAAAGCAGTCACTATTCAGAAAGAGACATGTACTTAAGTGGAAGTAGAAAAGAGCATTTCTAACTGGACAAAAAACATAACTGCTCCTGCATTAATGATGCCAGACAGAAAAGCCAGCATTTTGGAAGTTTTACATAAAAACACAAGAAATGGCTGAAGTTATGAACATGAACACATTTGTTTGTGAATGTGAATTTATTCTCATACATTTTGCAAATGTAAAAGTTATTTTCCAGAAGGTTTAACCCATTCATATTAAGTTATCATAAGAAGTGATTGTAGTGTTCTAGGCACAGTAAT
>NC_056731.1:23658264-23660764 GCF_019279795.1 Protopterus annectens
ATCAGAACTGGGCATGTGCAGAGTTCCAAATTCTATTACACAAATTCAGCTGATTTGGATAGACTATTTTCAAAACAGTCCAGAATTTATGCATACACCCATAGACAGAAAAATAATTTTATACCTACTATGTGTCCTCCAGCTATTTCACAGAAGTACAAATGATGTACGAGTGGAGGTGTTTGGGCTGTTAGATTAAGCAGCAGCCTGAATCAAAACCACAGCAATGAAGAATAATTTGCAAAATGCACTGCAAGCACTGAACAGAACATTTTTTTATTATTTTTAATTTAAATCCTCAAGCTCCACTGCCTGCCAGTCAGCCTAGAAGATAGTAGGTATTTGTAATACTATGTATGCGTGTTGCAATAAATTGTACTGTATGCATCTGACAGTACTGAGTTAAATACACTACTATGGCCATTATGTATGTATTTATTCATTACTTTGCTCACAATAATACACCTGAGGTGCACACAGTCAGCAAAGGTTTGGTAGGAGGGCCCTATCCTCAATCTCTGCCCTAAGACCCACCTATTCTAATGCATGCCCTATTCAGAAATGTGCATACATGGTCACTGTAATTTGTGTGAGGGCTAAAGATAATGTGGTCATTATTTCAACAACTTTACTCACAATCAAACTTTGGAGGTGTGCACAGAAGATCACTATATTTGGTCTATGGGCAGGGTACTTTCTAAAACAACAAAATGAAATACATTGCTGTAATCACAATTTTTCATACTTCCTATCACCAAATATTAGTGATTTGGTGGTCATCTAATTTAGCTATTTGATCTAAATCAAATATCTGAGGTGTATAGTGTCAGTAAAATGTTTGCAGTTGCTGGATTTACATCTGTGTGTATGTGCATAGGTTGAAAAACATTACCGTGTTTACTATTATTGTTATATTCTTATTTTATTACAATCAGACATCTGAGGATATACAGTCAAAAAAGTGACTATAATTCCTGGGTACACGGGCTCTCTGTGGATAAAAAATGACTGTTCCTGCTGCCATTTGCTCCAGTTAAACAGTTATTATTCTACCTCTAAAGGAACAATATGTATTTGTGTGAAGCAAGTTGGAATTTATTACTATGGGTACTGTTTGTGTTACACAAAGATGAACTGCATTACTATGGCATTGTTGTATTATCCCAATCACATATCTGCATCACAGACAGTTGAGGTGTACCCAGTCAAAGTAGCAATACATTAAAAATGTTGGTTATAGCAACTGACTGTGCTTAAAATTAATTGACTCTGTTGTCATTTGCTCCGGTTAAACAGTCATTAATCTTGTTTGAAAGACTGGTGTGCATTTTTGCAGCAACTTGGAATACTGTGAATACTATTTGATTATATGAAACAATCCTGAAACACATAACTGACCCTACTGCTGCTGCTGCTGTGTGTTTGTGTGTGTGCATGTTGTGACAGACCTAGCTTGCCAGGGGCAGTGTCAGAATGTGAGGGCATGTGTGGAAAAAACATCAGCAGCAATTTTAGCTGTGGGCACAGATTATATTGGGGGTACATTAAAAAAGAACTGCTAAAAGTAGATATATTTAGAAACAAAAGGAATAAAATGCATCAAAGAATATCTATACTCTCAAGATGGCCATCAGATACGAAGCTTTATATATATATATATATATATATATATATATATATATATATATGTGTGTTTGTGTGTGTTTGTGTGTGTGTTATATATATATAATCTGTCTGGGTGGTTTGAGAAGGCCAGGATAAGGGTGAAATGGCCAAGGACACTGGGTGAAGCATGGAAGAAAATAATAGGCAGCGGTAAGGTGCACCATGAAATACCCTTGCCCATGTCTCCATTTCACTTAAGGCTGACCCTCTTGGTCACAATCAAACATCTGAAGTATATATTCAATAAAGTGGCTAGAGTGAGTAGGTACTCAGGCAGTCTGTAAGTAACATTTACTGACAACAGCTGCTTTGATAGCCCCAACAATTTAGTTGCTTCCTGTAGCTCCCCATGCTTTTGCTGTGACCAGCCATTACTAGCAGTCTGCTTTCTTATAAGTAATGGCTGTACATTTGAGTGGCCACAAGGAGAAGCTTTGAAATTGGCAGCAAGTCTAATACTTATTGGGTAACACCTGTAGTTTGAGTTTTATCCTGTCACTTGTAGAAATATCGAATGATCCTTGTTTTCAGAGTTAGTAATACAACACAACTAGTCTTCTCGTAAATATTTCTGAACTCTGTATGACACCTCATTATTAATGTCTCAAACACTGCAGCTAATATGATAAGTGTTTTAATAATCGTAGATAACCAAATTTCATTGTGAACTTTTTATTCATATTAAGATTATCATAAGAAGTGATTGTAGTGTTCTAGCACAGTAATTCTAATGTATGGTTATTCTGACTCACTATGCACAATCACGTTCATGATGAAATTCTGTTGCCATTGTCATAAATTTAGTAAACTGTGACAGTAGAATAAAAGGAACTGC
>NC_056731.1:23665764-23840764 GCF_019279795.1 Protopterus annectens
ATGCACTGCAAGCACTGAACAGAACATTTTTTTATTATTTTTAATTTAAATCCTCAAGCTCCACTGCCTGCCAGTCAGCCTAGAAGATAGTAGGTATTTGTAATACTATGTATGCGTGTTGCAATAAATTGTACTGTATGCATCTGACAGTACTGAGTTAAATACACTACTATGGCCATTATGTATGTATTTATTCATTACTTTGCTCACAATAATACACCTGAGGTGCACACAGTCAGCAAAGGTTTGGTAGGAGGGCCCTATCCTCAATCTCTGCCCTAAGACCCACCTATTCTAATGCATGCCCTATTCAGAAATGTGCATACATGGTCACTGTAATTTGTGTGAGGGCTAAAGATAATGTGGTCATTATTTCAACAACTTTACTCACAATCAAACTTTGGAGGTGTGCACAGAAGATCACTATATTTGGTCTATGGGCAGGGTACTTTCTAAAACAACAAAATGAAATACATTGCTGTAATCACAATTTTTCATACTTCCTATCACCAAATATTAGTGATTTGGTGGTCATCTAATTTAGCTATTTGATCTAAATCAAATATCTGAGGTGTATAGTGTCAGTAAAATGTTTGCAGTTGCTGGTTACATCTGTGTGTATGTGCATAGGTTGAAAAACATTACCGTGTTTACTATTATTGTTATATTCTTATTTTATTACAATCAGACATCTGAGGATATACAGTCAAAAAAGTGACTATAATTCCTGGGTACACGGGCTCTCTGTGGATAAAAAATGACTGTTCCTGCTGCCATTTGCTCCAGTTAAACAGTTATTATTCTACCTCTAAAGGAACAATATGTATTTGTGTGAAGCAAGTTGGAATTTATTACTATGGG
Organism: Protopterus annectens; assembly: GCF_019279795.1. NCBI lineage: Eukaryota > Metazoa > Chordata > Ceratodontiformes > Protopteridae > Protopterus > Protopterus annectens. The sequence continues at coordinate 23,666,626 of NC_056731.1, forward strand.
TACTGTTTGTGTTACACAAAGATGAACTGCATTACTATGGCATTGTTGTATTATCCCAATCACATATCTGCATCACAGACAGTTGAGGTGTACCCAGTCAAAGTAGCAATACATTAAAAATGTTGGTTATAGCAACTGACTGTGCTTAAAATTAATTGACTCTGTTGTCATTTGCTCCGGTTAAACAGTCATTAATCTTGTTTGAAAGACTGGTGTGCATTTTTGCAGCAACTTGGAATACTGTGAATACTATTTGATTATATGAAACAATCCTGAAACACATAACTGACCCTACTGCTGCTGCTGCTGTGTGTTTGTGTGTGTGCATGTTGTGACAGACCTAGCTTGCCAGGGGCAGTGTCAGAATGTGAGGGCATGTGTGGAAAAAACATCAGCAGCAATTTTAGCTGTGGGCACAGATTATATTGGGGGTACATTAAAAAAGAACTGCTAAAAGTAGATATATTTAGAAACAAAAGGAATAAAATGCATCAAAGAATATCTATACTCTCAAGATGGCCATCAGATACGAAGCTTTATATATATATATATATATATATATATATATATATATATATATATATGTGTGTGTGTGTGTGTGTGTGTGTGTGTGTTATATATATATAATATGTCTGGGTGGTTTGAGAAGGCCAGGATAAGGGTGAAATGGCCAAGGACACTGGGGGTGAAGCATGGAAGAAAATAATAGGCAGCGGTAAGGTGCACCATGAAATACCCTTGCCCATGTCTCCATTTCACTTAAGGCTGACCCTCTTGGTCACAATCAAACATCTGAAGTATATATTCAATAAAGTGGCTAGAGTGAGTAGGTACTCAGGCAGTCTGTAAGTAACATTTACTGACAACAGCTGCTTTGATAGCCCCAACAATTTAGTTGCTTCCTGTAGCTCCCCATGCTTTGCTGTGACCAGCCATTACTAGCAGTCTGCTTTCTTATAAGTAATGGCTGTACATTTGAGTGGCCACAAGGAGAAGCTTTGAAATTGGCAGCAAGTCTAATACTTATTGGGTAACACCTGTAGTTTGAGTTTTATCCTGTCACTTGTAGAAATATCGAATGATCCTTGTTTTCAGAGTTAGTAATACAACACAACTAGTCTTCTCGTAAATATTTCTGAACTCTGTATGACACCTCATTATTAATGTCTCAAACACTGCAGCTAATATGATAAGTGTTTTAATAATCGTAGATAACCAAATTTCATTGTGAACTCACTCTAAACATGTGTTAAAATACACTGAACTGTGAAGTTAAGGCAGCTGTGTTGTTTTAGCCTGTCAGTGTAATAGAATTTAACACACTTCACTAGTTTAATTTGTAAAAATAAAATGTCATCACTGTCAAATAAGTCAGTCATCTTTGCACCACAGAGCTGGAGGCACATTGTAGGAAAGCTGCCCGTATATACAGTGATCTGTGAATAGTATAGGCAACATATCCTCTCAGTGTTGTTACACTGACTGAGTTAATTGATAATGGAGATTGCAGTGGCAGGAAATTCAGGAGAGTACAGCATTTAATTAAAAAAAATAAGTTAAATATTGGAAGAAAGTCAATGTGGTATCAACAATAACTTAGCCATCCTACAGGAAGGTTTGTCCCAAATAAACTGGTGCCAAAATCATGGACTAAAACTAAATGCCAAAACATGCATTATTGTATTCTTAGGGAAGTCATCTACCCCTGGGGAACTACCACATTGACAATATACCCCTATGAGTTGACCCAGTGTTTCAGAATTTGGGAATGTTTGTGGAGAGTGACCTAATTTTAACATGTGTCCATTGCTATAAAAAATGTCCTTCTATATTGCACAGCTTATAAACAAAGGGATTGTATCTAGATCGAAGGATATCAATGTTCTACTTTACTCAGCCCTCATGTAGTATAATGCCCCCTTTGGCATGTAGCTATCCAGACACATGCAACAACTGGAACGCCCACAGAGATATCTTACTTAAAGGATAGAAAGCCTAAACAACATGCCCTATATATGGGCTGGCTCAAAGCCCTGTCACTATACTCAGTATCCTACAGACTGCTAAGAGATCACCTGTATCTGGCGTACTAGGCATCCTATGACCCAATACTGACGGATTTACTGCACATCAGCAAGTCAAATGGCATCAGAAATACTTGGCCTAGGGATCTAAACCTCTTCAACAGAATGGTTTGGAGGGACTGGTATATCTCACAGAGGATACTGCTGCTCTGGAACAAACTCCCCATCCACATAAAACAACGTTAATCCTTGTCCATATTTTAATGCAACTTGGATCTATGGATGGGAAAATTTACAGCAGGACTGCCCCTGTACTACTAATGGACACAGACAACTCCTAAATTTTTTATCTCATGCACTGGTCCCCTCAGATGATCTCAGTCATTCTCATCAGGGATAATATATAATTATCTACACTGGGAAGGGTAAGGCCAATTTATAAACAAATTGGATAGGTTTTTTGAACACAAAAAGGGAAACTGGTTAGGCTTGAAACGTTTATAAAACAACACACGAATCACTAAAAATGCTAAGATTTAATAAGAAGCTTTCGGGCTATCCACCCTTCATCAGCATATAAAAACAAGTTGAGATTAGTTATTACTAATTTTAATTGTTAAAAAATTAACAGGAATTGGTAGGCTGGCTGAATCATGTGTTTTAATTGAACCTCTATTTAAAACCTGAAAAATTCACTGTTTTTATATGCTGATGAAGAGTGGATAGCCCAAAAGCTTCTTATTAAATCTTAGCGTTTTTAGTGATTCGTGTGTTGTTTTATAAGCTTTGCAGTTTGATAAAGAGTTTTTTAGTAATAGGCTTGAAATGTCCCACATGGACAGCTAGGCTAATATTTACTTATGAACAGCAAGTTTATCAATATTATGCACCCTCACACAAATTATGTAAGCCATCATAAAATTTATAATGGCCAAAATTAATCATTTAAAGTAGAATATGTAAAAAAAATCATTTCTTAATTTCATGAAGAGTTATTTATTCCATGTGAATACAGAAGTGGAAAACTTTAACTTGACCTCATAGCATCATATGTCTGCAGTCCTTTGTCTGTAAGTAAATATTCAGACATACTTCATTCACTTGACGGGCTTTCATTTATACAAAGTGAGTAATGGCGTCTACATTATTACCATAAGCACAGGTCTATAAACAGCACCTGTTGACTATAAGATTTTAATACTGTACTGTATTGTTTCATGTGTAGTTCACTGGCCTACTCTGCAGTCTATGTAGTTTTTTTACGATTTATAGACTGCTGTGCACTTTGTTAAACCTTAGATTATCATTCTGCTGGGCATTACTGATTCTAAATCTCCTGGGGCTGTAAACGACCTCTGTGGCTACCAGGCTGTAGTACTGTAGTGACAAACTATCTGCATGGGCAACCATTTCAAATTCTCAGTCTCAATGGTGTGAGTGCTGGAATAGTGAGACTGAATGACCAAAATGCAAAGTTGCATATACTAAGTCCAAGATTACCATTTATTGAAATATCTTCTATTCTCCAAGGAATGCCAGCCACAGAGTTAGTATATAAAACTTAGAGGGGTAGGGGGTCTGCATCCTGAAAAGCAACTTTGAAGGAGAAAAGTGATGCTTGATATTTACTGTGCTCCTGAGCTTTCTTTTTTTTTATCATTTTGGATCTTGGTATAATGAGTAGTGTAATTTCAATAGGAAGCTATTGTCTTACAGTTGACCAGCTTGCACTGCCATATATGTACATTTGTAACAGTACGATTTGTAGGCTTAGGCACACATTGGGTAAATCTTAAATTCTCAGTCTGTTGGTGATCGTGAAGGAAAGCTAGAGTTGCCTGTTGCTTGTTCACAGGTTTATAGGTAGATACTAGGCTATCGGCCCAAGGGCCTACGTAAGCCTAGCCAACAAGGTTCCCTGGCTTACGCCACCCAAGAAAGTTATTTTCCTGTGCCACTGTCGAACAGAGACACAGAAGTGATCCCCAGGGTGTACTTCCTATTTCCCATCCACTCATCAAGATTTTTCTTGAAGAGTACTAATGAAGAACTTTGCTTGACATAGATGGGTAGCCTGTTCCAGAGGATGGAAAGTGTCTGGGACAGGAATCTATCCTTCCAGCATGTCCTGTTTATTGTGGTGACAAGGTTTAGGTCCCTAGAGTGTGAAGCTCGGAGGGATTGGGATTTCTTTAGGTGTAGCATGTCCAACAGCTCTGGGTTTGACATAGCTTTATATGTTAGGCAGAGATCACCTCAGAGTAGGTGATATGCTACGGAGTAAAGCTGGAGTTTTTTGAGACGGTCATGTAGGGCATTTGTTTGAGGCCAGTAATCCTCTTTGTGAGGTACTTCTGTGGCCTATCCAGCTGCTGCAGATGTCTTGTGAGGTACATTCCAAAAGGGGCGTTGTACTCTATAATGGGTCTAATGAGTGTCGAGTAGACAAGAACAATGACCTCTTTTTTCCTGGATGAGAACCCTTTTATGATGAGGTGTGCCATGTAGAAGGACTTCCTGACTACTGTGGTGATGTGAATATCAAAGGAGAGACTACTGTCCACCTGGACCCCAAGGTCTCTTATCACACTTTCAGTGTTAAGTAGATTGCTGCCTATGTGGTAGTTCATGGGTACAGCGTTTTTATCAAAGGGGATGACACTGCACTTTTTGGCATTGAGCTTGAGGCCATGGCTCTGACACCAGGCATCTGTCTCAGCGAGGCCCTTCTGTAGGATGTCCACATCATTTGGTGACTTGACTATGGTTCCTAGTTTGTAATCATCTGTCAACTTCATTAGCCAGAGGCCTTCTGTGTTAGCCTGTACTTCAGAGAAGTAGATACCAAACAGGAGAGGTCCCAGGACGGAACCCTGTGGTACTCCACTTGTCATTGCTTTGAGGTCAGATTTACCCTCATCTATGGCTTTGGTGACTGCCTCAAAGAAGTTGATCAGGTTCAGGAGGCATGATCTCCCTTTCACAAACCCGAACTGGGTGGGATCCAGAGTTTGGAGGTTACCAATGTCTTTGTTTATGAGTTCCACGATGATACATTCCATGGCCTTGCAGACCAGGCTCATCAGGCTAATAGGTCGATAGTTCCCGGGATCAGTGGTGGCTCCCCCTTTGTGGAGTGAGATAACGGTTGCTGTGCACCATTCAGTGGGCACAAAGCCTGATACGAGGCTATTATTGAACATGGTGCTTAAGTGGGGAGCCAGTTCATTCTGAAGTTCATGTAAAACGCAGCCTGGGATGTTGTCCGGTCCCATGGATGCTGTGTTTTTGGCTTTAGAGAGTGCAGCTTTTACCTGCATAGTTGTGATTACAGGGACTCTGCATTCTTCCTGTATAGATATGGGCCCTTTAGGGGGTGATTGATTTGCTGGTAGGCATCGCCTCTGAATATTAAGACAGTGAATTAACTTTGTAGTTTGACAATAAATTAAAGGCTGAATACCGCATTCATTTTTTGTCAACTCCACTTATTGCTTTTGCATACTAGTGCTGTTGTTGAGTCTTCTTTCTCTTATCTCACCCTCTACTCCACACATTGCTAAGTACAGACTGCATCACTAAGTTGCATTACTCCCTACATCAGTTAGGCACATCCTACCATTCTCATAAATGCACCCACTTCTCATACCCCACAAAGACCTACCATTAGTAAAAGCACCCACTTCCCATACCCCCAAAGCCCTACCATTCATAAAAGCACCCACTTCCCATACCCCCAAAGCCCTATCATTCATAAAAGTGCCCACTTCCCATATCCCCCAAAGCTCTACCATGCATAAAAGCACCCAGTTCCCATACCCACCCAAAGCCATACCATTCATAAAAGGCCTACTTCTCTTACCCCCCCAAACTTTGCAGGGTCATAGGGACTATATTATATATTCAAAGCTTCAAAATTTCGAACCTCATATGTTCAACAACATATGAGCGAAACTTAAAACCTCGAATACATAATAAAAAAGTAAAAAAAAAAACTTACCTTAACACTCTGAGCAGGGGGGCAAGCCCCCCTGCACCCCCACACCCCCCAACTTAAATATGCCAACTCCGAGACTGCACTTTAGTGCAAAAAGGGAAATTTTCCCATTCTGCGTGTACAGAGCCATTGCCTTTCACCTTCAAACTTTTCAAAGTTCAATCATATGGTGTCGACCATATGACATTCGAACTTGGAAACGTTCGGCAATTTAATAGGGATCTTTAAGTAACTGCAGTATTCATATATATATATATATATATATATATATATATATATAAACGTGTGTGTGTGTGTGTGTGTGTGTATGTATTTTTTATTTTTGGCAGCCGTGAATCTCCCAATTTAAAGTCAACCATCTTTGTTATACATAATGATAGGTTTCTAAATCTGGAACCTTATTTGGTGATGTTTTCTCATCTCTGTGTATACTGAATCAGCCTTGTATTTAGTAAGGCTTACTTTCAAAAACCATCAACAATGTTGTAACTATGGTTTGAACTTTGTTTGAATGGATCCAAATATTCGCTAATTATTCTTTTTTTTCTCCAGTGCTATCACAAACTTCCACCTCCTCTAATTCAGCTCCAAATGCTTTCATTCTTGTAGGCTCCAGTGCAATGGTAGTTCCCTGGGTTTGTGACCCATATCAGGGAGAGATATTCCTTAAAGCCCATGTCTTCTGCATACAGGTTTTCAAGGTCCTCCCCATTGCACACCTCCATGTCAAGGAGCCATCATACTGTGGTTTTCTTAGCCTTACTCCCAGCATGCAGATATTACGTCTGTAGGTGAGATGAGCAATGAGGAATGGCCTCTGAGGATATGATGACTGGCATTGCCTATAACATTCACACCTCAACCAACCTACATAGCTCTTAATGCTCCACATTCAACAGAGCATTCTAAATGCAGCTCATGTTTTAGTCTCTGTAATTCTGCTCTGAAATGCCCTTTGACAGCTCACATCTGTGCTCTTTTATTGGGTCAGGTGTACAACCAATGAGAAAGGAGCTCATCAAAGTAAAAGCAGAGTGTTTTGGTCCATTAAACAAACCAATAGTACAGTGCAGCAAGAAAATAAGCCAGAAGTACAGTGGAAATATTGTCTATTTTCTAGAAACGTTGTCTATTTTCACAGCTGCACTGTGCTATTGGCTCGCTAAATGGACCAGTGGTATAGTGCTGCTAGGAAAATGAACCAGTACTACAGGTGCAGCAGTAGTGTTGTCGCCTCACAGCAAGAGGTTCTCTGGTTTGAGTCTTGGCTGGAGTGCCTTCTGTGTGGAGTCTGCATGTCCTCCCTGCGTTCGTGTGGGTTTCCTCCCACATTCAAAGACATGCATCTGGGGTGTTTCTCCCTGGGCCTCCGCTGAAAATTGGCTTCGTCCACATGGGACTTTCCTGGTTAACAAATGTTAAATAAAGAAATACATTTTTATATTTGCATTGTGATATTGGTCTGATCAGCTGACTGGCAGCACAGTGTAGATACAAAAATGGACTAATATATGAGGTATTGGTACATTTTTTTATCTATACTGTGCTAATGGTCCATCCAGCAGTCCAGTAGCACAATGCAACTAGAACTTTGACCAACAGCACAGGCAGCTGTTGGCTTGTTTTACTAGATACATTGCACTATCGGTCCACTCTGCACAGTGCACAAAAAGCCTACACTCTAACCAATTTGAGACTCAAAGCACTGCAGCAAGAAGCTTGTGTAAAGCTATTTGCTTCAGTGCTACAGAGTTAAGATTTTAAGGTCTGTTTTTTTTTTGGGGGGGGGGTCCTCAGCATGCTGTTTAGGGTATTTCATTTTTCAGTCAACTGTTATGATTTTTAAAGTTCATGTAATGATTTTTAACATTCAATGGGTGAGATATATCGTCCTGTAATCATTCAGCCTTCACCAAGGCTCAGTGAATTATCCACCCACATCCGTATTACCAACAAGATAGGCAAGCTAATTCTCCTACAAGCTCCAACAGATGCCTAAGCCATTAAAACTCAAGTTACACAGGCCTTAGGCAGGGCTTTATTCTGGTCTGCCACTGTGTTGGCATTCAGAAACTCACACATTAATTGTACCCTGTTATTACTTAAACAATGTTGCTTTCATGGTACCACTGAGTTTAAAATGTCATCTTTAATGGTCCTTTTCACAAGAATTTTATGAAATAATCAGATGTTTGTCACAATAATCAAATAATGAGGAAACTTCTCCGTGTGGCAGATCAAAAATTCCCTAGAGTTCAGGCACCTAATAAAAGCCATACTGTGAATATCCCACCTAATAACAGATGGACCATGGTACAAATACTTTCTTTAAAAACTTTCCAAAGAATAAATTCACTAATGAAATTAGGAAGCATAAGCTAGTTCAAGTCGAATCTTATTTATTAAAAACACACAAACAAGCGATCCAAATAGTAGTTGAAAAAGCAGAATAAGTGTAGAAATTGACCATTCCATTAATATATACCTGTTTAAAAGCATGGGAGTGGTTGACTAGGGTAGCTGCGTTGTAAAGACAATTAGTATGCTTACTTGCTAAATACCCCTTCCCCCATACACCAGTGTGATATCTGACACTGTGCTGCCCTACGTCAAGCTCTGTGATTCCAGGATATGTTAAACTAAACTAAACTAAACTAAAAGTTAAACTAAAAATTACACATTAATAATTGCTAAATCTTCCTGAAAGCATTTAATTGTAGTATCAAAAAAGAAAAAGTTAACATAAGTCTTCAAACTTCCTTAGAGATCTTTTCTACCAGCATTCAGAAACATTTTTAACATGATTTTGAACAAGATCGCTTTCATCTATTAGAACTCCTTCAGGTTTGTGTGTCAAGTAGGAAAAGCAACTAAAAATTAAAAGTTAAATAACAATATATAACACTACATTTTGTTGGGCTAAAAAATGTATATAATATTTAAGAAAATATAATACAAAAAACAAATCCTAAGTAAATACCTTGAGAATATATATATATATATATATATATATATATATATATATATATATATATATATATATATATATATATATTTATACACACACACACACACACACACACACACACACACACACACAAATATATATATAAAGATATATATTTTATTTATTTTGTTCACTGAATATTAATTGAATTGAATATTGTGGTGTCTCTGTGTCTCTACGGGGAGCTTGTTAAAAGTGTAGCCAGTGGTAGCAGTGGGGGTAGTTTTGCTTCTTTGATAGTCTGTGTTTAATTCCTAGCTTAGGGGGTTTGTCTTGCCATATATGTGTTACATCTTGTGTTATTTCTGCTAAATATCTGAGCTGTTGGTGGCTAAGATTTACCTGGAATCAACTGGAAGTATAAGCTAAATTAAGTACACTTTTATCTGCACTCTCTTCATATAGTACTGCATTTTATTTTTTTCACTGAATATTAATTGAACTGAATATTGTGGTCTCTCTGCGTCTCTACGGGGAGCTTGTTAGAAATGTAGCCAGTGGTAGCATTGGGGGTAGTTTCACTTCTTTGATATTCTGTGTTTAATTCCTAGCCTAGGGGGGGTTTGTCTTGCCATATATGTATTACATCTTGTGTTATTTCTGCTAAATATCTGAACTGTTGGTGGCTAAGATTTACCTGCAATCAACTGGATGTATACGCTAAATTACGTACACTTGTATCTGCACTTTTTCATATCGTACTGCATTTTATTTATTTTTTTCATTGATATTAATTGAATTGAATATGGTGGTTTCTCTGTGTCTCTACCGTTCATTCCCCACACCCCCTCCCTGTTCTTGCTGTGGTGTTAGTCTTGGTGGCTTTGAAATTGCACGTCCCCTCTTGTAAATTTGGGTTTCGACACCCCTTCTGGGCCCATCTCATTTGGTCACTCAACTGAGTACAGTGAGATCATATTTTGATTTCAGACACTCCTACTAGTCCCATCTCTTCAGCTTTATCTACTGTGTACAAAGAGAACATTTGGGAAGGACAACCCCTGTAGCCTTCTTAATCTTGCTTTGTTCCCTACCTCGAAAAAAAAAATATATATATATACTTTATTCAGCTGTGCTTACCGTAACTGTCTTAGTTTGCTGTTCTGTGTGCTCTTATCTGTTCAGTTGCTCTTACTCTGCACGTATTGCTGCTTGTTAGTAGCCTCCTAATTTACTGCCTTCTGTGCTTGTTCTTAGTCATTTGCTAATTTAATTGCAAAAAAAAAATTCTAAGCTTGTTTCCTGCCTTTCCTGTAACTAGTGTAGTTCAGATACAGATTTGCTGTATCTAGGCCTGTATGCAAGCTTCTGAGCCCCCCAAGCCTTTCTGTGTTGGAGGGAAGCCTTCTAGCTTATCAGTGGGAGTGGTAAGCATTAGATAGCCTATCTACCACAAGAAAAGTGGATTCTGGCCCAGAAATTGTAGTTTATTGGCCGTTTGGGCAGTCTTTCCATCTCTTTCAATGTTTTGGTTTAAAAGCCTGCATTTGAACTTATTTCCCACCTTTACTGTAACTACTCTAGTCCAGATACAGATTTGATGTATCCAGGACTGTTTGTAAGCTTCTGAGTGGTGCCAAAGTCTGCTCTTTAATTTTTCCGTTAGATCTGCTAGTTCTCTCCTCTCCTGCACCTTTACTAGCTTATTAGTCCAACACTTTACCAGACTTCTTGTAGCAATTATTGTAGCACACAAAAGTGCTATCAGCACTAAAAGTTCTACAAGGAAACAGCTCCAGTACGTATTATTAATGCCCACCCCTCCAGGCATGTCTAAAGGTCAGTTTCCTGTGTTTTCTCCTATTAACCTGGTGAACTTAGGCATCCTGAGGCAATGTAGCAACTGCCTCATGTACACCGACAACCCTCTCCTCTTACCTCCCAACACTCAGAGTTGCAAGAGATACACTTATATATCCAAACTGGAAGCCAAGCACTCTCCAGCTAAGACCGGAATAGCTGGTCAAGAGGAGAAGGTCAACATTTGTACCACACCACATGGAACACATGTTTAAGCAGTTCTGTAGAGAGAAAAAACAATTTAATCTAAATAAAGAAGAGTGGCAGGCCTTACAAGATCTCAAGAAACTGAAGAATAATTACATATTTAAATGTGCTGATAAAGGGGGCAATTGGGTTATTCAAAATAGATCTGACTATTGTGTCATGGTTAACAAGCTGCTTTGTAATAGTGAAGAATATATTAAACTTAGTAGGGACCCATTAAAATCTTATAACGAAGAACTTTTAAATCTTCTGGAAAGGGGAGAACGATTAGGATTTTTTTCCTATGCTGATGTTAAGAAAATGTACATAAAAGACCCTGTTACACCCATACTATATGCTTTACCAAAGATACATAAGGACTTAAATGAGCCCCCTGGTAGGCCTATAGTATCAGGGATTGGGTCTTTTTTGGAAAATGTTAATGTTTTCTTGGATTCTCAATTAAAAGTTCATATCAATAGGGTTAGTGCTCACATCAGTAACACCCAAGAGTTAATAAATGAAGTACATAAGATTACTTGGGATAGTGACTGTTATTGGGTGACTATTGATGTTAAATCATTATATACAAACATCAATATTAGATGGGGACTTGATGCTATTCTAAATATGTTAGGTGAAGGTCCTAGGACTAGTTTTTTGATTTCTCTGTTAGAATTTTGTTTGACCCATAACTATTTTGTGTTCAATGATGAGTATTTTTTACAAACAAAGGGAACGGCCATGGGAGCTGCATATGCTCCCAATTATGCTGTGATATACATGGATTCTTTTGAAAAAAAGTTTATCTATCCTACACAATTTTTTCAACATAAGGTCATCCTATATAAGCGGTTCATTGATGACCTCATTTTTATATGTAAAGGGGACATATTTGAATTCTGTGAATTTTTTGAATTATTGAACACTAATGAACATAATCTTTCTTTTTCTTATGAGGTCAATCGAAACCAAATCAACTTTTTGGATCTAACCTTATTTGTAAACAATAATATTATTGAATTTAGACCTTACAGAAAGGATACATCAGTAAATATGTTTTTGCATGCAACGAGCATGCATCCTCCCCATTTATTAAAAGCTTTGCCCTATGGAGAATTTAAAAGAATACATCAACACACTAGCATGGAATCTGAGTTAAATTATGAGCTAAATGAGGTGTTCCTAAGGTTGCTTAAAAGGGGATATGATAAAAAGCAACTATTGGCCAACATGAATGATGTTATGAACAAGCATGGAATGTCTAGAAAGTCTCAAACGTATTTTTTGGGTTTGGCTAAAAGAGATAGAGATGTGGAAAACATATTTTTCGTAACTAAATACACAGCTTTTTCTGAAATATTTGTTTCTTTAATTAAAAGATTCTGGTATTTGGTTAGCGAGGATGAGTCCATAGGTGAACTTTTCCCATGTAATATTATATTTTCATATAAAAAGGGAAAGAATTTAAAAGAAATATTAAACAATAATCTTTCTATAAAAAGAACCGTCTATGCTGTTAATGTGGGTTCATTTAGATGCAATTCTTGTAGTATATGTGACAGAATAATTAATGTTAGATCTATTAATAACATCAATCATAACCCCAAGCACTATTTTAATTGTAGATCTATTGGTGTTGTTTACATACTCGGGTGTAGTTGTAATAATATATGGTATATTGGGCAGACAAAAAGAATGGTTAGAGTCAGAATCTTAGAACATTTAAGAGACATTAAAAATTCAAATTTATCTAGTCCAGTTGCTAAGCACTTTTTTGAGGCACATGAGGGTAAAGCAGATTGTTTAAAATTCACCATACTAGGCAAGCCTTTTTGTACTAGGGGTGACAACATTTGTGACAAACTATTAGAACTTGAAACGAGGATGATCCTGAAGTTTAATACGTTAAGACCTTTTGGTCTTAATTTAGAATTAGGTATCTGACCAATTAATTAATTAATTAAGACACAGAATATAATTTTAATATTCATATTATACTTCATAATGTCCATAAAACTATATTAAATGATATTTAAGCAATATATAATAATGGAATGATATATTTAGTAAAACATGCACATGCATATATAATAATATATATATATATATATATATTTTTTATATTAAAATATTTTTGCAGTAAGTATTGTGATATTACTTTAAAAAATATGTATTTAAAATTTTCCCTCCATTTTTTTGAATTTAATTGCATAATTAATAGAATAATTGATGTAATTGATGTGTATATAAAAACTACTATTGTTCTGTATTGAATTGTGATCCATTGAAGGCGAAATGCCGAGGTACCAGGTCTTGTGGAGATAAAGGAGACTATTGCTGCGAAGTATTGGCTGTTTGGTGTGTTTTTTTTCTGTTTTGGTTTAAAAGCCTGCATTTGAACTTATTTCCCACCTTCACTGTAACTACTCTAGTCCAGATACAGATTTGATGTATCCAGGACTGTTTGTAAGCTTCTGAGTGGTGCCAAAGTCTGCTCTTTAATTTTTCCGTTAGATCTGCTAGTTCTCTCCTCTCCTGCACCTTTACTAGCTTATTAGTCCAACACTTTACCAGACTTCTTGTAGCAATTATTGTAGCACACAAAAGTGCTATCAGCACTAAAAGTTCTACAAGGAAACAGCTCCAGTACGTATTATTAATGCCCACCCCTCCAGGCATGTCTAAAGGTCAGTTTCCTGTGTTTTCTCCTATTAACCTGGTGAACTTAGGCATCCTGAGGCAATGTAGCAACTGCCTCATGTACACCGACAACCCTCTCCTCTTACCTCCCAACACTCAGAGTTGCAAGAGATACACTTATATATCCAAACTGGAAGCCAAGCACTCTCCAGCTAAGACCGGAATAGCTGGTCAAGAGGAGAAGGTCAACATTTGTACCACACCACATGGAACACATTGCCCTCCAAAACACACACCAGCACTGCCTTCACATAAAAACACAAGCCACACACCCACCTTTGTGGAGGCTCTCAATAAAAATCTACCTAAACAGCAGAGACCTCCAAGTCAGAAACATACTCAACCACCACAATACAATACTAAAAACAAGACACATAACTCTCCTAAACAGAGTGCCACTCAACCAAAGCCCCTTAGGCAAAACAGCATGCCCAACACACTAGTCATAGGTGACTTGATAATGAGACACACTGATGTCCCACTCACTAGGTTGAATGAGAAAGTAACAGTCAGCTGCCAGGATCTGCCACATAATGCACACACTCAGGTCCCTCAACAGGTACAAATATGACTCAGTCATTGTACACGTTGGTGTGAATGACCTGAGACGTACCTCACTGGACTACATGAAAAGAGACATACAGCAGCTCTTGGATTATGTAGCCCAGGCGGGTATGACCCTAGCCTTGAGCAGCATCATACCATCACCCAGAATGATACCACAGTACAAGCAGGAAATGACTGATTTCAACAATTGCCTAAGTTTCTGGTGTCACTCTAAGGGGATCCAGTATCTGTCTGCCTGGGATGACATGATTGACAAACCTTGATGCTTTGCCAGAGATGGCTTGCATCTGTCACCCCTGAGCTTCCAGATTCTGGACAAGGCTCTTGCCACCACTATGGTGCCTTTTTTAGGTGGTGTTCCAAAGACTAAATTACCACCATAACAACTACAAACAAATGTAATCAGAGGGTCATGCTGCTCAACGCTAGAAGTCTAAATCTCAAAATCCACTTGCTATAAGCACTCCTTAAAAATGGAGAACATCGACATTTACGCTGTAACAGAGACCTGGTTCAAGGTAGTGGAAAGCACCCCTACAGGCAATAACTCTTTCTACACCTTTCGGCCCCAGAACCTGGACCGAAGCACCAAAGGCGGTGGTGTTTCCATATTCATAAAGGAAGCGCACACCTCCGGACTGGTAGCCCAACATAAAGCATCAGAGATACTTCAGGTGCAGCTATCACTGGGTAAGACAGTGATTCAGGTCATAGCCTATTATAGGTCCCCAACCATGTCCCAAGACTCACACTCCACATTTATAAGCCCCCTGGAGAATATTATGGTCCAAACTAACACTCTCATACTAGGCGACTTCAACTACCCCTCCATTAACTGGGAAAACTACTATTGCACCAATATACTTGCCCATCATTTCCTGCAGTTCATTAATTCAAATGCCCTGGACCAGCTTGTTCTTACCCCCACTAGAGGTAGCAACATCCTTGACCTCGTCATTATTAACATGGGCGACCATTGCTCTACAGCAATAGTCAGCTCCTCCCTGGTTAAATCCAACCACAAACTAATCACCTTGGAAATCCACATCCCTCCCACCCCCACAAAGGTAACCACAATAAAAAACTTCTCCAAAGCTAACTTTGGGCTCCTAAAAACAGAGGCGGCTAACTTCACGGCACCCATGAAAATGCAGAATAGTTGCATGACTGCCAAATCATACACCAATGCACTGTACGAACACGTACACAAATGCTTGAATCTCGCCATACCCAGTAGAACCAAGACACTCTCCTCCAAAAAAAGGAAACCAATCTGGTGGTCCCCTGCCATAAACAAACTTTATAACAGGAGGAGGAAACTGATGCGGAATAAGGTGAAGTCCCAAGACTGGAAAAACTCCCTTATCGGCCTCAACAAAAAGTTTGAGATCCCTCATCAAATCCTCTAAAGCTAGCTATGAAAACAGAATTGCAGCAGACAGCAAAGACAACCACAAGGCCTTCTATAGTTATGTAAGGAATCTTCATGGCAATACCCAGATTTGCTCTGAGCTACTGCACAATGGTACCTCCTATACCGAGCTAACAGATATTGCCAATATACTGGCCAACAGATTCAGTGCCAACTTTACCCCTCTCTACCCCCCCAAAGGACCAATCACAATACCAGTAGATTGCCAGGCACCCAGTATTACTGCAGCACAGGTTAAAACAGCACTGTCCAAGGTCAAGAATGCAGATTCTATGGGACCTGACAATATCCTTGGTTGTGTTCTACATGAACTACAGAGTGAACTGGCACCTCACCTGTGTGCCCTGTTTAATCACAGCCTCACCTCAGGCTTTGTCCCTACTGAATGGCGCACTGCTACAGTCATCCCTCTCCACAAAGGAGGAGTGACTACAGATCCTGGGAACTATCAACCCATTAGCCTGACGAGTCTGATATGCAAAGCTATGGAACGCATCATCATGGATCTAATAAACAAGGATACAGGGAATCTCCAAACTCTGGATCCTGCACAGTTTGGTTTTGTGAAGGGTAGATCATGCCCGGTCGACCACTTTGAGTCAGTCACCAGGGCTGTGGATGAACGCAAGGTGGTTCATACAACCTACCTTGATCTGGCCAAGGCCTTTGATACCATTCCCCACTAAGGAATCATAGAAAAACTCACTAAGCTAGGCATTAACCCCTAATATCACTAGGTGGATTGCAAACTGTCTCATAGATAGAACCAACAGTGTGAAAGTAGCTGACTCCAAGTCAGACTGCCAACTAGTCATGAATGTAGTCCCACAGGGTTCAGTCCTGGGTCCTCTTCTGTTTGGTATCTACTTCTCTGAAGTCCAGGCCAACATGAAAGGACTCTGGCTGACAAAGTCTGCAGATGATTGCAAGTTGGGATCTATTATTAACTCCCCAAGTGATGTAGACATCCTACAGAATGGCCTCACTGAGATCAATGACTGGTATCAGAACCATGGCCTTAAGCTCAACGACAAAAAATGTGTCGTTATCCCCTTTGGGAAAAATCCTGTTCCCATGAATTACCACATTGAAGAGATCTGGGGACACAGGTTGACAGCAACCTCTAATTCAATCACCACATTGCCACTGTGGTCAGAAAGTCCTTCTATGTGGCAAATCTCATTACCAAGGGTTTGCATCCAGGAAGAAAGAGGTCATCATCTCTCTCTACTCTTCCCTCATTAGACCAATCATCGATTATAATGCCCCATTTGGCATGTATCTCACTAGACACATGCATCAGTTGGAAAGGCCACAAAAGTACCTCATGAAGAGGATCCTAGGCCTTAAACACATGTCCTACATGGACAGACTCAAAAAAATCCAGCTATTCTCTGTCTCATATCGTCTACTAAGAGGCGATCTCTGCTTGACTTACAAAGCCATGTCTGACCCAGCTCTGTTAGAAATGCTTCATCTAAAGAAATCTCAATCCCTCCACACCACATGCTCCAGAGACCTCAACCTCATTACCACAATCAACAGAACATGCTGGAGGGACAGGTTCATAACCCAGAGACTGCCCATGCTCTGGAATAGACTTCCCATACATGTCAAGTAGAGCACCTCACTGGCCCCTCTTCAAGAGAAATCTTGATGAGTGGATGGGAACTAGAAAGTTCACCATGGGGATCACTCCAGTGGCTCTACTTGGTAGAGGCACTGGGAACGAACGTCAGGTGGCACAATGCCAGGGCACTTCGATGGGCTAGGCTTGTAAAGGCTCCAGAGCCATTAGCCTAGTACACACCTATGAACCTATTAAAGAAACAGAACATCTCACAAGTCTCAGTCAAATAAAATCTGTTGAAATGTAACCGATTCATATAAAGTTACTTAAAAAATGTATAACAATGTTGCAATTATACACCCTTTTAAATAATTAAAAACATAGTAATACAATGTTTAAAGTTTGTCTACTCTTAAGTGCAGTAAACTAGATAGGGAAATCCTGCCATTTTAAATCAGAGACTTGTGCTGCATTCAATAAAACTTGACATAAAACCTCCCTGGTTTCCAAAAATGCTAACAGATTACCTCCTTGTGGGTTATAATACACTTTCACCAACACACAAAAATACATTTATGAAAATTACTACACATATTGGCATGTTTTGCCAAGGCATTAGAGATATCTTTTGTTTTTATAGCATAATTGTGCTGATAAATTCTGGACTTCAAACAGCTTTCCATTTTTCTAGCATAAAAAGCTGGACAAGATAATCATGTGGCCAGGTAAACCACACCACAGGTTCAACAGTTAAAGGGGCCTTCAATTCTAATTATCTTAGGGTAAATTTCTACTACTATATTGAGTGTCTTATTAATAAATCAACACTGTTTACAGGATCCACACTTTTCATCCCCTTGGCATGGGATCTCATGTGGGTAGGCTCATGCTTGTGACTTTCCAAGATATGTTTAATAAACCCTTTATAAACACAGTCTTAGGGTAGTCACCAGTTGTATCAGTTAAACCAAAGCTCCAAAAACATGGGTCCAATTGTTGTTAAAAATAGTTCTAATGGCCCATTACTACAATAAGTCATTACTATAGTATTAGAGAACCTACTATTCGACCCTTTGCTCTTATTAGGAAGTTCAGAACCATGTAAAAGTGGTCCAAAATGGGTGTATCTGTGTACCTGTATAAACAAAATCAATTTGTCTATCATTGTTACAGGATATTCCCTATCAAGAAACACTTTTTTCAGCTGCATTAATTTGCTGTTAAAAACACTGTCTTGTGTAATAAGCCTAGAGAGATGAATCATTTGTCCCTTAACCAGGTTCTTCTTTTGCCAAAAATGGTAGGAGCTATGGAAATGGAAAAACTATTAGAATATGTGGGCTTTCTCTAAATAGTTGAGTCATAATTTTGTCATAATTTTTATAAATTTTAACATCCAAAACATTACAACTGTCCACCTCTACCTGATGAATAAATGATAGAAAATTAGTAGTTGAATTAATATATTTGATAAATTAATTTCATCAGGGTTGCCTTTCCACAAAATGAATATGTTGTTCAGGTATCTATACTATTTCATAACATAACCTTTAAATGGTGAAGGAAAAATCTAATTCATTTCCCACCATCTGAAAATAATATTGGCAAAGATAGGTGCAGCTGATGTCCCCATGGCTATCCCCCTTATTTGTTTAAAATTTTCATTTTTAAACATTACAAAGTTACCTTTGAGTATCAATTCTATTAATAAATGTAAAACCTGTATAAGACAGTAGTCCGTAAAGGTACCCATTGTCAAAGCTTCCAAAAACATATTCAAACCTTCTTCATGTGGCATTAACAGAAATAAGTCTTTAACATCAATACTCACAAAAATAATATCATCATAAAAAACACATTCAGACAGTTTTATTTATTTTTTATTTATTTAACATTTGTTAACCAGGAAAGTCCAACTTGGAATAAAGCCAATTTTCAGCAGAGGCCTGAGAAGAAATGGTCTAGATGCATGTCTTTGTAATGTGGGAGGAAACCGGTGCACCCGGAGGAAACCCACACGAACACAGGGAGGACATGCAGATTCCGCACAGAAGGCACCCCAGCTGAGAATTGAACCGGAGAACCTCTTGCTGTGAGGTGACAACTACCGCTGCACCACTGCTCTGTCCGGTTCATTAAGGAAATGCCAGGAATCAACAAGGATGTGTGGTTTATCCTGAAAAAAGCCTTTAAGTTTATAGTCCACAAATTTGGATAAAGGCTCTGTCTTTGACCCCCCCCCCCCCCCCCAGTAGCAACTATGGGTCTCAAAAGGGGGTCAGCCAAATTTTTGTGGACCTTCTGAATACCTAAAATGGATGGTATACAGGGCCTTTTTACCCTGAGATAACTCATTTCATCACGCTGAAAGGAATAATCCAGAAACACATCATTCAAAGCCAAATCTATTTTGTCATATGCTATATTTAACTCATTACGAGAACTAGAAGTAAAAAATGTACCATCATGTAACATCATTTTCCTGGCATAAATTAAATAATCCATAATGTCTCCCCCCCATCCAGTTTCATAATATGAAGTGTTTTATTATTCTTTAGTTCATGTAACAGTCTATCCTCTTTTTTAGTTATATTTGGTTTACAACTTTTATTGAATTCATGGAACCTGGTCCTCAATTCTGTTTCACAGTCTTTTGAGGAGGGCTACTAGGGGTAAAAGGGGTGGATTTAAATGTACTTTTCCTTTTCAAGCCAGGAATATTGTCATGACCAAAGCTATTGTCCAACAATAAAGTCAAATTGATTTTTCAAGTAAACAATTTTAATTCTACAATAGTATTGACGAAATTAAAGTGAGTCGAGGGAATAAAACTAAACCCTTTAGAAAGTAACTTTCCATACCAATCTGTAATGTGAATGTCACTGTAATTAAATATTTTGAAGCCATTTAATGAACATAAAACAGTACCTTGATCAGAATCTGAAAGATTTCCTGATTCCAGAATCACTTCATGCCCCTACCTTTCTGTTTCCTGATTCTGGAAGCGTTCCCACAGCGAGAGATGAATTGGTACTTGTATCCCTCTGTGCAGTCGTCTTCTTCGATGGAGGTCTGCCCATTCTCTCCGGAGAAAAATCCACCTGGGACTGCTCCTGAACTGCCACTTCCTGAAACGACTCCAAATTGGTCCCTGTGTCCCTTACAATGGTTTTTCTTCAAACCTCCTCACCAACATGTTTATTACAAGGTATAGAGTATGCTTTTCTGTTGTTGTAATCCTGTTGATCCTTGCACAGTTTATGTTGTTTGCGTTTCATGATGTCACCAGAATGTTGCTCCACACACTGAAATAATTTATAATAGGCATCTTCAAATGAGGGAAATAACAAATGCTATTGGATTTCTTTCTGTAACACAGAAATTTCTTATTTGAGCCCTTCCCAATGTTCTCAAGTTGTCCTCAATAAGCAGATGCATAAATTCAATGCTGGTTCAATCAAACATTTCTAATAAATCATGATGTAATATCAAACCAGGTTTTAAACCATTTGGAAACCTGAAAAGCCAAATACATTTGGGTACATGCAACACTGCTATGCAGCTGTAAAATAAACCATTGTCCAACTGCAGCCCCTGGTATTTTTAAGTAACTTCTCCAGCTTATGTAATTTTCCCTTTAAGAGCTCACTTGCATTCTGTGTGGTACAATTGTGCTGTTGATTAAAAGACAAGAAAAAATCCTTGTTATACCATTCTCTCATTGGGTCATTATTCCTATTTACACCACCAGGAATCGTTAATTTAAGCTTGGTTAGAACAGCACTACTCCATTAACAACTGCGGCAAAGGAACAGTGTGCAATATCACTTACACTGCTCACAGGTTCATTGGATGATACTAGGCTATTGGCCCGGAGGCCATTATACTCCTAGCCAAGAATTTTGACCATGTTCCCTCAAAGTCAGCACCTGTTTCCCTTGTCCTGCTAGATCCATCAGTGTCGTTACTGACTGTCTTGTGAACTAAATTACAAGAATCTAGTTTTCCTGATACCTGGGTGAGAACGGCCAACAGTTGTGTAAGCATATTGCCATCCTCACTCGAAAAGGAGATATTAACAGGTCAGTTAAGACTATTCTCTACTCAATCAGTCTCGGACATAGATAAAATGCGCTGAGTGAAAGGTAAAGCAGGGAAACACTCCAAAAACAACTGACACTGCAATTCAGAATATCTTTAGACAGTCTGCAGAAAAAGAAATGCAGTTTGCTGATAAAATACTGGGTGAGTCAGTGAGTGGTGTTTTCAAATATGGTAAACAACTGCATAGGGATAGTGGTTAATGTAAATCTAATACTAAAGCCCTGCTCAATACACAAACATTTGGAAGAGTTTTGTAATGCCTGCAAATACTACTACTTATCTGGAAGAGTTCAGCTACAGTGAATGCATACAAACGTGAATCATGGAGTACACAGCATGTTACTGAAACAAAGGTTAATCGTACTAAAAGTGTGGTTGTACCAAAATCCTAATGTATTGCTCAATATGCTTTTTGGAACGTTTCTTCCCAGGCTTCTATAGAAAATAGGTTTCATACCCAGATGAAATTTCCCAGTAAACAAAAGCAAATAAATAAATATGTAAAATATCCCCAGTGCCCTGAGTACTGATGTGGTCAGTAGAATATGGAAGAGCAACAATATCAGCGCAGGAGCCCTGATTACTGTCGAATGTCTGCTGAAACAGCCATACTAGAGTCTATTTTGGAAGGCTTATCAATTACAGCAACTCCATATGACTACCAGACTGCACTGTTCCCTCCACCATTACATCCAACAACATAGTGATGCTGCACAGCTACCACCAATGTGGAGCTCCCCTTGATGTGACCAGACAGCAGGGAATGTACCATGATGCACCATCACCTTTTGCCATAACAACTGTCTACAGCAGTCACAGCATTATAAAATTACATAACAGTATCTGTACTACATATAAACATTATTGAAGCATCTCCATGGTGAAAATAATTGTCTGGATTTACCTTGTGCCTATATGCACATCATATCACTCTCGGACACCCTTTGTAACACAGAACAAGGGTTCATATCACTCTCGGACACCCTTTGTAACACAGAACAAGGGTTCATATCACTCTCGGACACCCTTGTAACACTGAACAAGGGTTCATATCACTCTCGGACACCCTTTGTAACACAGAACAAGGGTTCATATCACTCTCGGACACCCTTTGTAACACAGAACAAGGGTTCATATCACTCTCGGACACCCTTTGTAACACAGAACAAGGGTTCATATCACTCTCGGACACCCTTTGTAACACAGAACAAGGGTTCATATCACTCTCGGACACCCTTTGTAACACAGAACAAAGGTTCATATCACTCTCGGACACTCTTTGTAACACAGAACAAGGGTTCATATCACTCTCGGACACCCTTTGTAACACAGAACAAGGGTTCATATCACTCTCGGACACCCTTTGTAACACAGAACAAGGGTTCATATCACTCTCGGACACCCTTTGTAACACAGAACAAGGGTTCATATCACTCTCGGACACCCTTTGTAACACAGAACAAGGGTTCATATCACTCTCGGACACCCTTTCTAACACAGAACAAGGGTTTATATCACTCTCGGACACCCTTTGTAACACAGAACAAGGGTTCATATCAATCTTGGACACCCTTTGTAATACAGAACAAGGGTTCATATCACTCTTGGACACCCTTTGTAACACAGAACAAGGGTTCATATCACTCTCGGACACCCTTTGTAACACAGAACAAGGATGAGTCTCCCTTACACATCTGACAGTAACCATTTACTGACAACATTACACAAAATATGACTCCTGGTATACTCCAGAGGCAGGTACCATAACTCCATGAACTGGAGTCTTGAATGAGACCTGGAAGTGTGGGGACAGTAGTCTTCCTTTTACAAATCCTGTGGTCTTCACTTGTAACTTCAGTGGTGATATACTGAGGTGTATTACTCGTTAACTCAGCACTTCTTGACTTTGCAAAGTCTTTCAACAGTAGCTGAATGATCAGATAGCACTCTCTGGTACATAAATAACTGAGTTCACACTTGCCACAATACTGACCAACTGAAAAGTGTATTTTTCAAGAAGTATGTTCTCACACTTCTGCATAAATGGCAGCATGAAAGGCTACTGTCACATAGGCATTCTGTACCTGAAATTTTCAAAACCCTGCATTATCTTTTCCATCATGTGTGATAACACATTACCACATTACTACCTACATGCATGCTGACATCTAGAGCTAAACAGTGATTCTGCATTTTTGATGACCTGGAATAGCCTTAGGGCCAGTGACAAGACTAGCTCTGTGTTTTCTGCCTTAGTGTATGGTGTCAGATTGTGGTATGTGTGTTCTGGTGGTGGAACAACAGAATGATGTCTGGTTTATGAATTGTGCCACTGTCATGGACACTGCATACCACATACAACCAATTTATAAGGTTGTGCACCAAGTTTATGACTCCAGTGGCCCATATAAATTCTCAGTGTATCTGTAAGAACTCTACCAGCACAAATGGTAGAGAACCTAAAGACCACATTACGTTAATTTTAGGAGGAATTTTACATGTGTATTCAAGTAAGGCTAAAGAACCAACAGAGACAGTCACATCATTTTATTAGGGTTTTTTCTCGAATTGCCCTAACTCGATCATTGGTGGCTGAAGTAAGACCCATGTTACTTTGAGGGTATCCTACACGGCTACCTATTGAAATGTTGAGACTCAGAATGCTAAGTGCCAAAACGCTGGAAAAAACATACAGAAAACGTGAAAAGTGCAAATTTTGAAAATTGTTATTCTCCTTTAAACTTCTTTTTGCAGGGGGGGGGACAAACCCCCCTGCGGTCCTCCAAGCTTACCCCCACCCCCTAGACTTATACATACCAACTCTGTGGTTGCCACACATTGGAGAAAAGGGAATATTCTGAGAAATGGTGTCTCAGACTTAGTATATGTACGTCCGATCTTTCAGCCATTCAGTCTCTATATTTCAGGACTCGCTCTAGCCGCTCCTGATATTTCAAATGGTTACCATCCTACACGCACGTGTACACTGCCAAACATGCCTCCTGACAGCCACCATCACTGGCTTGGGATTGCCAAGCCAACATCCTGTCATCCTGCAGCCATAGTGAATGCTTACATCTCCCAAAATGAAAATACAATCCAGATGACTCTAGTGTCTTCTGATAATAAAATTGATGATGTTTCTAATAAATTGCATAATTCATATTTTTTTTGTTTTTTTATCCAAGTGTAATTCAAACTCAAATCTGTGTTTATAGTCTTACAATTTCCCCAAGTATTCAAAGAATAAGAATATACACATAGGAAATCTCTATCTCCTAAACAAAATATATCCATGTTGTTTGTCTTTGACACATGAAAACAAGGAAATAATGCATAGTTTTGCAGAAATCATCAGACTCACCTTTCAGATGTGAACCACAAAACTGCAATAATCTTTTTGTTAGTGAATCAGAGCCTCAGAGGTTAACTCAGTTTGGTCTAACATCTGAATTCCCTGTAAATAATTATTCAGTAAAGTTGAATAAGTGAACGAATTAATGATTGTATATAGTTGAAAATGTTCAACCCAGCAAATAAATGTCTTATTGTCCAATCAAGTTTACATGCCAAAGAAACAGACGTAATTGGAAACTGCTAAGAGTGCCAAAAGAATTAGGGACAAAACCAACAAACTTGAGAGGGGAGATGGAGAACAAAGTCCAAAATCAGGGACAATTTTAAATGTTACACAAATTCACTTAAAAAGTCATTAGAACAATAGGTTTTGAGAGAACATGCATTTTTTAACGATACTTAGTATAAAAGTCTTATTGCTGGCATTAATGACTGACTATAATCCTTACTGATTTACCACAAAAACAAAAATAAATTACAATTGACAGGGCAAAAAACATGAGGAAAAATCACGGACATTATGCATAATCAGGAACAGTTGAGATACAGTGGATATAAAAAGTGTACACACCCCTGTTAAAATGCCAGTTTTTTGTGATATAAAAAATGAGGCCACAATAAATTATTTCAAAACTTTTCCCACCTTTAATGTGACCTATAACCTGTACAATTCAATTGATAAACAAATATGTTAGGGGAAAAATATAAAAAATAAAACATGTACAATAAGCCAGTTGCTAAGTGTCCACACCCTTAAACTAGTACTTTGTTGAAGCACCTTTTAATTCAGTATGCTTGGGTAGGAATCTATCAGTATGACACATCTTGACTTGGCAATATTTGCCCACTCTTCCTTGCAAAAGCGCTCCAAATCTGTCAGATTCTGAGTGCATCTCTTATGCGCAGCCTTCTTCAGGTCACCCCACAGATTTTCTATTGGATTTAGGTCTGGGCTTACTTTTTCTGGTGAAACCATTCTTTTGTTGATTTGGACGTATGCTCTGGGTCATTGTCATGTAGAAAGGTGAAATTCCTCTTCATTTTCAGCTTTCTAGCAACCCCTGAAGGTTTTGGGCCAAAAGTGACTGGTATTTCACAATTCCCTCCACCTTGACTAAAGCCCCAGTTCCAGCTGAAGAAAAGCAACCCCAAGGCATGATACCAATATGCTTCACCATAGGGAAGGTGTTTTTTTGGTGCTGGAAAGTGTTGTTTTTGCGCCAAATGTACCTTTTGGAATTGTGGCCAAAAAGTTCAACCTTGGTCTCATCAGACCATAACACATTTTCCCACATGCCTTTGGGAGACTTGATGTATTGTTTTGCACGTTTTAGCTGAGCCTGGATGTTTTTCTGTGTAAGAAAAGGCTTCTGTCTTGCAACTCTACCCCATAGTCCAGACATATGGAGAATACAGGAGATTGTTGTCACGTGTAGTACAAAACCACTACTGCCAGAAATTTCTGCAGCTCCTTCAGTATTACTGTAGGTCTCTTGGCAGCCTCCTTGACCAGTTTTCATCTTGTCTTTTCAGTTTTGGAGGGACATCAAGTTCTTTGCAACATCAGTGTTGTCCCACATTTTCTCCACTTTTTGATGCCCGTCTTCACTGTGTTACATGGTATATCCAATGCTGTGGATTTTTTTTTGTACCTTTCTGCTGACTGATACCTTTCAACAATGAGATCCCTTTGATGCTTTGTAAGCTCTCTGCAAACCACAGCTTTTGCTGTAGCAGGCAACTGAGTATGTCAGGAAAATCCTACTAGGACAGCTGAACTTTATTTGGGGTTAATCTAAGTCTCTTTAACTGATAGCAGGTGTGTACCCAAGAAGACTGAATGCTGTAATTAAATCAAAAGGTGCTTCAACAAAGTATTAATTTAAGGGTGTGCACACACAACAAAGTATTAGTTTAAGGTGTGCACACTTATGCAACCAGCTTATTGTACATTTTTTTTTTTATAAATTTTTTCCCCCTGATAGATTTGTTTGTTTTTCCAATTGAATTGTACAGGTTATAGCTCACATTAAAGATGGGAAAAGCTTTGAAATGATTTATTGCGGTCTCATTTTTTTATATCACAGGCATTTTAACAGGGGTGTGTACACTTTTTATATTATGTGCAGTAACGACATTCTAAAATGCATGCTGAACCTGTATTTTTCTACATGCAGTCATAGAAGAAGTGCTGAAGCATTTTGTGTGTGATACTTTAAATGTAGCAAGTTTTTTTTTTTTTTTTTTTCCTGAGGAGCGTCCTTAATTAGAATAAGTTTTTTTTTTGTTCCTCATTGTATTGGGGAACAGTACAACTTTGCATGTACTAAATAAACCAGATAGCTGGTAAGCTACTAGATAATAGTACATTTTGCTAAATAAACATAGGGAGGTCAGGTGCTCCACAGATAAAGTCAAACAAATAATAATGAGAGCATGAGGAATGGCAGGAGGTGGTTTAAGTGTGGGGGAATAACATTTATAACAAGAGTTTACATCTGCTTGCCATTTATATGTTAAGTACAAGTTGTTGTTTTTTTGGTGCTTTCATTTGTGACCAGCTGCAGATTTTGTGGGGCCCTATACAGCTAATGGTAATGTGGCAGGCCCCTGCAGCTCCATGTTTCACAAGTGTCTAACACCGTCTGTGAACATCCCTTCGTAATGTATTACTAATTCACTATTAAAAATACTGATTACTACAAGAAAGACAAAAATAAACACTGCCTGGTGTCCTTCCCTGGCTTAGCAATGTATATGTAAACTGGTCAGTGTTCATTCGTTCTCTAGGACTATACATGGTGTTCAGAATACACGTTTTGGATTTTAGATGAAATCCTAAGTATTCTCCTTTTATATGAAGAAAACTGTGGGATCACTTGTCTCTTTTTTTATCTCTTTAGAGAGTCTCTTACCTTATCACCCCTGAATCCAGAAATGTCCTTAGAAAGAGGGTACTATTCCCTCTCTTGGGCTATGCTGTCTGTCTTATAACAACTAAATGCATCGTCAACAAACAAATCATTCAAATTATGAAAAAAAAATTCTTATTTTATGTCTGAATTTGCTTGATAAGTTGATCACTGTGCTACTGTAGCTAAAACTGCTTTTTGAAAGAGCTGTGCTCCAATCTGTTAGTTTGCACTCATGTCTACAAATGTCTGTTTCTGAGCCAACTCCACCCCTTCCCACATCTTTCCTTTGCTATAACCATTGCCAGAGTTTTCTATTCATCCACTTTTCCCTGTATTCCTTAGCTATCCTATGTCCTCTCTCTCTCACTCTCTTTTCAGTGGCACCAAAGCCTTCTCAATATGGACCTCCATCCCTTCTATTATTAGAATACTTTCTACCCTTGCTAAATTTCAGCCTGCTTTCTGTGACTTCATTGCAGCTACCATGCAGGTTTAATTTAATTCCTACAAATAAGACACTGGTATTTTATTCTGGCTCCCACAGTATAACTGCAAGTCCTTACGGTCTTTGATTTGTACTAATTGCCCTCTGGTTGCTAATCATGTTGGATGGTATTGACATTGTAATGTATTGCTTTTATTTTGTTTAATTCTGGCTGCCTTACTAATGCTACACGGATTGTTTTAGTATGAAGTTACACTGCATTTCCTTCTGCACGTTATTTTGGTGTATGCAACTAGGCTCTGTTAGAAAATAGACTTCAATGGGCCCGTTCTACCTGTCTACCAAAATAAATGTGTTCTTTGATATATTATGTATTACATGTCATCTTTTGCAAAACTAAAGAACTGTGACTCATCTGAAAATCCCTCAGCGCATATTTTACTTTTCCTCCAAACTATAAAGTAGGATGGCATACATTAAGACAGACTACAGCAAGGAATAATATACCCTCTACACTCTATAAAGTACAGGTCCACTTGACCAGATTGGCCAAAATACAATGGTGCCACATTGTTTAGTAAAGCAGCTTCGGGTGGCAGAAACAAATATAAACATTTCACATCAGTTCTAACATGCAATGTAAAAAAACAAATGCTGCAAAAAAAAAAAAAACACAGACGCACAAACATGACTTTCAGTTTACTCAGTTATAACAACACATTTAAGTTCACTGAATTCCTGTAATGAACTCTGCCAAACAGGAAATCTTGTTTTCTTTCTAATTCATACAGTCTCACCTCCATCATTCAATGCTCAGCAAGCAAGATTTCATGCTCGGTGATTTTTTACTGCTCTTATTTCTAACAGCTGTGGTTAAAGAAAAATAGATGCAATTGTTAACACAGCAAAATGACTGAATGCAGAGAATTCTGACCACAATAAAAGGTCCTAATGAAACTCAGTGCCAACTACTGAACATTTTAAACAATCACTAATGTCTTGGACACACCAGAACTTAAAACTTATTGTCCAGTTATTATAACTTGCATCTAATAGATACCTAATGGAAATGGTATTTTTGTCAAGTCTAGCATTGAATGTATTACAACAATATTAGCATTATAACAGATAACAAGTAGCTATAGGCATTAAGTGCCATTTTACCTCATATCCCACCCTGCTAAGCCACTGTTACTCCATATACTGTGTTTTTAACAGTTTACTCAGAACAGACTGTTAGTTAATAGTACAAGAGCAAGAAAGAGAACATATAAAATACTTGCTTATTTGACCCATCTGGCCCACAACTGGTTCTCACAACTTGCGTCTGGAAGGAGGTACCGCAGCTTCCACTGTAGGACTACCAGATTCAGGAACAGTTTGTATCCTACAGCTGTGAGACTTATTAATACAGACATCAACCATAATAACTGATACATTGAAGCCTCTTTTTCATTTAATCCTGCTGCTCTGAGCAATTACCGCCAGCATTACTATTATGTAATATGATGGCTATACTGCGTCATGTCTAAGGTTAACAAGTGCAATATGGTAACTAAACAGATGCTATTTACAAGTCTCTATTTATTCTCTATCTTAACAGTGCAGGGATTTGGTGGTGGGTATTTATTTATTATTTATCACTGGATAATGGGTATGGTGAATGTATTTATGAAATGTGAACTACCTCCTGCATGTCATACGTGTTGTTGTTTTCTTTCTTATGTCATTCTTTGATACCCCTGTATCTACATTATTTGCACTGCATTTCTCTTGTGAGCTGACATTTGTAATTTCGTTTAGGCTGCACTTGTGTGGTCCTAAATGACAATAAAGTTTCTTTGAATCTTTGAAGAATACAAGCTGGATCCCAATGAATCTTAACTTATTAGTTTATTCTGCAGATGTGGGAGCTTGGTTACTGGGAGCATATTGAATGGCTGTATAGTGAGAATTTTTGACACAATCACTTTAAATCTTAAACTACTACAACCATAGAAGAAAGACTCGCAGAATCCAGCTGTTGCACTAATAATATCGGGTATAAGTTATTCAGCATCAGATTACTATAATCACCCAACCCTCAAAATATCATGCCTTTTTCCCTTTCTAAAATAAAATAAAATAAATAATGCATACTAAACCTGAGGTTCTATCAGCCTGTTTTGGTGACTGGTAAATATGCCATACGCAAAGTGCAAAGAACAGGGGCAAACAAACACTTCAAATACAGTCACACTGTCATCATAGCAAAGTCACATTAATAAAGGATCCAGTCATCCCATTTTCAATAAAACATGACATTACTTAATTACTGAACATGTGCGCTGATTCCTTTTCACAGAATTTGAACCTGTGAGTGCATTACTGTTGTACATGATTATGTATGCACATTTTGGTAAAAACTGTAGTTTAAAGTAATACATATTAATAGAAAGTTGTTTTCAAAGCTGTTTATGATGGCCTGGATAACTTACTTTTCACAACATTTCTTTGTTTTCTCAACTTCCACTAACTGCAGAGAATAATGAAGGAAATGAAGCCTACACAGGCAATTCACTTCCTAAACGGTGGTAGAAATATATTGTTACACTTCATTTTTCTTCATTTTTACTCCTATGCTGTTCCCACTTCTGGTATATGGAAGCAGAGAGTAGCTGACAGCAGACAACCTTGTAAATATTTAGCTCATATTAACTGTTGAGGTAATCCCCACTGCTGACACATCATCATAAGTGGCCTAGACTACTTTAAATTAAGAAAATTTACCTTTAGTTTTGAGAGTCCTACTTATATCACAGTACAAGGAATTCTGGTTAGGAGAAGCAGAATTAGACCCAATTCCAAAAGAGTTGCTCTCGGTGTAAGTGGTTTAATTCGGTGCTTTACAGTTGGGCCTCATACAGGAGTGTCACTTACACCATGATAAGTCTTTTGAAATCTCTTCTCTCGTGTCTTGAAAGACAAAAATGCTACATCATGCATCTATGTCCAGAATATAAATGCAACTCTTTCCAGAATTGGGGTTAGTTTTCCTCTAAGGCCCAATTTTTTTTAATATTACATACATATACGAATATTATCATCCTACTAGAGAACTAACATTCTCCAACAAGGTGTTAATATGCAGATATTAAGCTGTTGTGAAGCACAAACTGCAGTGGGATCTTTTAAATACACCTAAGCTACCACCAACTCAGGCAGGTGGCACCTTAACTCCTACTCTGGCTGACTGGTATTACCCCATCACAGATCTTGCATAAAGTCTGCCTTTTCTGAGAATGTTCCTTCATTCATCCTGCCAAAAGTAACCCAGTAAAATCTGAAAAGGTTATACTAGTACCACTGCCTTTCAATCCACTGGTGTCAGAATTAGAAGAATCAATCATGAATAAGGTTTTATCACAGACAATATGTACATTAAAAAGTTCAAGACAACACTTTAGCCTTTACCACAAGCCTCCAAGATGCATCTGCTATGGGTCCAAATTGACTGTGACAAAATGACAATTTTCAGGAAGCCTCTCTCCCTCTCACTGGCTCTACGACTGAACCAATGAAAGAGAGGAAATAAAAGCTACCTAAGCTCAGACTGGAGCAGTGAAGCAGACATGTACTGGGAAGCTAGATGCAAAGCAGTCAAGAAGTATGCATTAGGGGCACTTAACACATTTACCTTTTTCTGTGCATATTTTGCACTGGTGTTCAGTAGGTTTAGCAATTAGGTTAGATGGGGGGGTATTTCTGGGAAATGTTTTCTGTGCGGATCCTGGAGTGGCATGTAATAGGATTTGTGATCATGTTTTAAAATTTACAGGACAAAGCAGGTTCTGCTGTTAAACAAGATGGATGCCTTTGGTCAAGATAGTTGCTGCCAGTGAACACTGCATGATTTAATATTGATCTGTTCTCTCCACTGTAACAGCTATATGTGAGTTTTTATTCATGGAAACATTTCCTAATATGCCCAGCTCAGGAATCAGGTCTGTTTATTAGAGGGAATGGATGGGTATATCATAGTTTTTAATGTGTTTTATTAAATATAATGTGAAATGCTTGTTGTTCACTTTTTAAATTTATTTTTGATAACTTGGTCAGTGAGCTGACCTGAGGACAATTTACAGTCTCAACTGAAGTCTAAAGGTAAAGACAAATTAGTTATACAAATAGAAACTAATACAGATTGTACAAATACAGACTATTGCTGTGCATATTTTTGCAGGTCTTTCTTTTACAGGTTCCTTTATGGTGTTTGGAACAAGGTATGACAGGAAGTTGTTGCCTAGGATTTTTACATTCATCAAATTTTTTATATTAATTTAATTGAGAAGGTCAGTACTTTCCAATGTGGGACTGGATTTCTTTCAGGTTTGTAGCTCAGTCTGGCCAGCATTTCGTGCAAGATTCTATATTGCTTAGGCAAGTATGTTTTATATTTTTCATTTTTAATGCAGAAATGCTATTACATGTATTTCATTGCATCTTTATTGCATTTTTGTATTTTACAATGGTATTATGCAGACACGTAGGCTTTGTTTTATGTTTCTTCTGGAGAGTCACAGTGATCACTAGTTACATTTTATTTATTTTAACTTACCATTCTATGGTTTTAATGTTGCACTTTATTGGCTTTAATGTCTTTTAATGCAGTGGCAGTGTTGTTAATGTTTTGTATTATTGTGCTTGTTATTAGCTTTGCTTCTGTAGTGCAGGTCCTAGTTAATTAGTTCTAATTACATTGGCTAATCATGATGGTAACACAGCAGCGAAGAGCAGATATGAATGGAATGGAGCTACTGCAAACCAAACATGAATGCAGTCATTCTTTACTACACAGTCTCATGTCTACTTTTCTTTTCGTGTTGCATATTTAGAAATGCACATATGAAGCTGCAAACACTGAATTTAAAAACTATGTAAATTTCTTCCAGATATTAAAGAGATATAGTTCTTGTGTACTCCCCTCCTTTCCCATACCATTTGAATTATTTATTTTTTTTCTTGCACTTTGTCTTTCTCCTTAGCTTTCCTCTCCATTATTTCAGAACCCTGTACATGGCCAAGACTACCCTGAAATAAGTGAACTAAGCTGGGGGGGGGGTCTAGGGGCTAGACCTTCACAAGTTATAGGGTTCTAAATACTCTGAAGTGCATTTAAGAGTTTTTTGTAACCTTTTAATCAGTTCATGGCCTGAACAAAAACATGATTAAGCAAAGCATTTCAGCCTTATTTTCTTTCAAGAAAAAATAAATTGTGTCTAAGCCTTAATCTTTAAGGCTGACAAAAGCAGTATTTCCCAATAAACAGGGAACACCAGCCCTTATGGTGATACATAAATCACATCTTAAAGAATGCTTTCCTCCCTACCCTCCAAATAAAAGATTGACATCTTCTACATATCTCTCTAGTGTTACACTGAAGTCAAAGTAAAACAACAAATAGCTACAATAATATATTTTAAGTTGCTGCTGACATAAATATATGCCGCATGTCCCCTCATGCCAACCCTGAAAAGACAGCGTTCTTTGTGCCCTTCTAATTTCATACTGGGATAAACATGAATGAATAAAATTGCCACAGCGACATATTAAAATCTGATGCTGTCATATGCATATACATAGCATGCCTCCTTATCCCTGCCCAAAAAGATAACAACTTACATATGTCTGATGCTTAAATGTGAGGAACATGAATAAAAATGTTCATCACAGTGATATCTTCTAACTTGTTATTATACAGTATGCTATCTTGACAAGCTATAGCAACCTTGTCTGCAAACCTCTGTAGTCTGATTGTGAGGAATGTCTAAAGCAATAAGGACCATGCTATCCCAGCCCCAGCTTAAGCTATAGCAACCTTCTATGCACACATGTGAGCAGGGTCAGTTCTCAACTAGATGAAATCCAGAGCAGAAGTTGAAAATAGGGCCCACCTTGTAAGCCTGTGTCAAAATATCCTTATGCAGCTGTGGGTGTGAGTGCCACCAGGTCCCTAGAAGCTCTGAGGGACTAGTTGTTCTGCAATGCATTTTCTGACTTATTTTTAAAAGATAATTACTTAACTGTCTTTACTGCTATCCAGAAGATCTTGTATGCACCCACAGATAAAGCCAGTTATATTATCGTTTTTCACAAACAAATACAAGCACACACACACACTGCACACTTACCTCTATGGCATGTCTTTGCAGTACTGATAGAAACCACAGCAATACCTGGATTATTTATTTATTTATTTATTTACTTTTGTTTATCAACATTAAAATGATACAAATCCATTTTTACATTACATCCGATTTGAAAACATAACATTTAACAAAACATTAATAAAGCAAAAACACATCA
The DNA here is from genome assembly GCF_019279795.1 of Protopterus annectens. NCBI lineage: Eukaryota > Metazoa > Chordata > Ceratodontiformes > Protopteridae > Protopterus > Protopterus annectens. The sequence continues at coordinate 23,701,078 of NC_056731.1, forward strand.
TACATAAATGACTTAAGATTACTTAAAGAGATAGAAGAACTTCATATATTACTTATAGAAAAGTAAGGAAAACAGACAGTGACAGTATATAGAGTATGAGTACAGGAGTTAACAGAACAGAAAGTAAGAAGGAAGGAAAAGGTAGTATAGAAAGTAAAAGAAAGATATAAGAGAAGAAAAAAAGAGATAAGTAGAATAACTAGTGAAAGTAGAAAAGAAAAGCAAAGTAAGAAAAAATGTTAGGTTATTACAAGTTTTGTAAAAGAAAAGAAAGAGAAAGATAGTAAGTTTTGGGTTAAGAGGTGGGAGAGAGAGAGAAGGAGAAGAGTGATTATTTGAGAGATAATTAAATTGATGATCAAATGTTATTTATCCCAGATTGTTTAAAATTAGATTTGGAAATTGAAGTGTTTTTTTATGACCGAAAAAGAAGTAAAGAGATTTCGATTAATGTTTGTTTTTAAATAAAGTTAGTTATAAGTGGGGGTTTCTTGATAGGTGTTACTAGGTTGGTAAAGGGGGTTGTGGCCAATTGATAGAGTTTAGTGATTTAATTGTGATAGTGGGGTTGTGGTAAATCCTAGCAATTTTTAGATTCCTACAGTGATGGAAATCTGGTGAGATGATTGGTTCTAAATTGGGAGAGATTTTATGATCTGGTCAGAATTTTAGAAGATTAAGATGGTGAGGTTGGGGGAAGTATCTAACAGGGAAGGGATTAAGGGGAAGGATCTAACAGTATTCTAATTTGTTGTGTGGGAAAAGTATTTGGTGAATGGAAAACCAAGTTTTTTATTTTTATTAGTAGATTTACAATTTAATTTTAATAGGTAGAGGGACAGTAGTTTTTTTGTGATAATCAATATAAAGGAGTTTGTCAAGAGTAATTAGTCTGGATTGATAGTGGGATCTTAAGTGTGATGTAGAGAGGAGTGATAGTAATAGGGAGATGGGTTGTGAGCAAAGGTTTTTATTTTAGGTTAAGAGGAAGAGGTAGAAGAGAAGGTTTTTCTATAGTAGATGAAGGCTTGAGGTGTTTTGTAGAGTGAAGAGTCTGATGAGGAGGAGTGAGAATGAAGATCAGTCTCAGATGTGGCAGAGCATACAGATATGAGATAGACTGTGGAATGAATAGAGAGAAGAGGTGGAAAAATGAGAGTGGAAAGTGAGATGAAGATAGATAACTGTGGACTGTGGAAGAGAGAGAGGTCAGATAGATGTTTTAGATGTTTGTTGAGAGTTTTGTCAGTTAGTGATTCAGGCAGGATAGGGAACGGTTTCATGGTAGGGTGGGAAGAGGAGAGAACTGGAGGGTTGTGAGAGAGGAGGGTAATGATTAATTAGGAGGCAGGCAGAAGTTGACCATTTGTAAAAGATATTATAAATCTGATTATTGTTAAGAAAGTATGTGAATTGATAGTAAAAGGATGCAGAGTGAAGTGCAGTAGTGTGAAAGTTATTGATGTCTGGTCAGACAAGATGCTGACAGTTTTGAAGCAGCTAATGTTGAACATTATGGAAATTAGTTATGGGTAGTAGATGGCTAGAGGGGAGAGTTAGAGAAATGGAAGTTATAGAGGGAGAGTTAGAGAGGAGATAGTAAGTCTCTCCACCTTGTGGGGAAGTTAGGATTTTTTGGATTCAATTCTGAGGAGAGGGCCTTTGATTTTGTTATCTATTGACATGGATGAGACTGGGTAGGGTATAGGTAATGATTGGCTCCTATTTTGAGGCATTTTTTGGTGTAGTTGGAGTGCTGAGGTTTGTTTTTTGAAGTAGAGAGAGGAGGGAAGAGAAGAGGGAGGGTTTGGGTTGAAAAAGGAGGAGGAGGAAGTATAGGTTTGGGCAGGTTGAATTATTAATTTAAAAGATTTAGAAGAAATTGGAGTAGAAGTAGTTGAAAAAAGAGTTGAAAGGCATTGGCTGTTTTGGATGGACTGTCTGTGCCTAAGCCTAATGGTGAAAGGGTTCAACTCTGCCTAGGGAGGAGGTGATATTAGTAAGTAGTTTTTTTTTGTGGTTGTTTGAGAGTATTGTTTTTTGAAGTTGTGTTAAAGTTCTTTTTCTTGTGTTTTCGTTTTTTTTTTTGTTTTTTTTTGTTGTTTGTTAGTTTTTGTTGTTTAAAAGGAGTTCTTTCTTGGACAGTTTTTGTGGATTTTCTATTGTTTATGATTTTAGTTGTAAAGTTTCCTAGTAATTTTATTTATTATTATTTTTCATTTGTTTATCATTGGTATGGGGATGTTTGGGAAGGTGGTGCTGGAAGGTGCTAAGGTAAAGTACTAAAGTAGAGTAATTAGGAGAGAGAGAATAGGACTTAGAGTTCAGTTAATGGTAGAGTTCAGTTAGAAAGAAAGAAGTTAAAGTGTTGTTGTGTATTTGATGGTACTTGGAATAACTATATGTTTTTTATTGGATAATAATTATTATTATATATAATATATATGAGAGAGTGGTCTAAGGTCATCTGGAAGAGTTTATATTTTTGTTTTTTTGAATAACAATTTTTAAGACAATTTTTTTTTTTGTTTTTTTTATTTTATTTGTTTATTTGTGTTAGTTAGTTGTGATAGCCTGTGAGAAGATATGGAGGTTAATATGAGTGAGGTTTAGTAAAGTTATGTTGTTCCATAAAGTCAAAGTATATTTAAAGTAGAATTTATTCTAATCGAGAGAAGTGAAATTCAATTCAGCTTCATCTCTAATATAGTTTTTTTTTTTTGGGGAAGGTAGGAGGATGATGATATAAATAATTTGATTTATGGGAATTAAGTATTAGTTAATAATTAAATAAATTCCATCACACCATTAGATTATATTTTATTTTGTTTTTTTTTTTTTGAGTTCCTATATTATATATACCCCTCCCCCTTTTATTTTTTTTTTTCAACAATCTAATGATATGATGCTGTGGGGGGGGGGGGTTTTTTCTTGTATTGAAGAAGGTTTAATGTTTTCAAGTTAAACAAGAGAATATCAAATTGTTTGACATCCAAGATGAATATGAATATGTGGTATTTGTTACATATGCTATATGTTGACACATGCTTTATGAGAGAGATTTTTGGGGATTTGGATTAACACCTTAAAGGAACAGGGAGGACAAGCAGACTCCACACAAAAGGAATCAAAGCCAAGAACTCAACCAGAAAACCAAGTGATGTGAGATGGTAATGCTTCTTACTGCACTACTACACCAATGATCAGTTGCGTTCACACTCATCCTGCCTAGACCACCAAAGATAGTCACATAGAATGTACAATGCTGAGGTTCAAATGTCATGGAATCTGAAAAAAAAATTATTGCCAACTTGTTACTATTAGAGATACTGCAATACCTCCATCTACAAGCATACATGCATAAGTCATAGCAGCAATTGATTTACGTGGATTTCAGCAAATATACTACATTGTGTGATACTGCTCCTGCCATGCCAGATCAGTGACTGTTTAACTGTGATTAAATAACAGCAGGCATTCCAATGTTATCCATATTCAGCCTTCATACCCATCATTGCATTGACTTTGTTGACTGTGTATGCACACATGGCTGGTTGAGAAATGACTGCAGTATAGTATTCTAGCTTAAATTACACAAATGTACACTAGTTCTGCAAAGCCAAGCTAATGAATGTTTATTCTGATCATGACAGCTGGATCAGACATTTTCATCCACAGACAGTCCCATACTCCGCAATTACTGTCACTTTGTTGACTATGTACACCTCAGATATCTGACTATTTGGGCTTAATTTATAGAAATGCAGTGAAACCAAAATTAAGTATTCCGACTTTACACAAATGCACATTAGTCCTGCATTAGAGTCCTGTGAGGCTATGCTATGACAAAAAACAGCAAGGTCAATCATTTTCATTCACATACAGCCCCTTCCCTTGTACCTAGCAGTAATACTCCCTTGTTGGCTGTGTACACCTCAGATGTCCAATTGTGATAAAAAATGAACACCCATAGTAAAAGTTCAGCTTTGTTTCATACAAACAGCAGTCACAGTAAAGTGTTCCAACTTGCTTCATATAAATATACTTTAGTGCTGCAAAAGCCAGAAAAAAAAACTCTTTATCAGGAGCAAACAGCAGCACTGTCAATCATTTCATCCACAGACCTTTCCATACCTAATACATTTCCATAATATCTGAGTGCCTGCCACAAAGAAATATTAACTTAATGTCTACAACCCAGATCATGAGCTGCACCCAAACCACAACTTGCAGACAAGAAAAAAACACTGACTCATTCACATTTTTACAAGCCAATGCAGTCCAGTCCTCTAGTGTGCACATCCTCTTATTCTTACATCTCTTGTCCATCATTGGCTAATTAGCTTAGCCTGCCTTACTACACTGGGATACAGTGGAATAAAAAATATCCTTCAGGTTGCGGCTTACACAGAAATGACCTAGCCTTCACTGCCAAAAATGCTGCATTTTGCCATTTGGCAAGCTCTCTCTACCACCTTTATGTGCTACTGATGGGGCAGCAACTAAAAGTTGAAAAAACAGTAAAAGACCAGGGAGTCCTTGTAGCTGATGATCTTTCATTTGATACCACTATAGTCTCTACCATCTGGAAGGCCTATGGAATTACCCATGTCATCCTCAGTGCATTGAGAACCACATCAGACAGGTAATTGTCCAACTTTATATTGTTGTTACCAGACAAGTTGTAAAATATCATACCCTATTGTGTAATCTATTGAAATGTCATCTGTTGCAACTGAAGAAAATACAAAGACTTCTCACAAGGGAAATCAAAAGGCTTCATGACTTGTCTTATAGTAAAAGACTATAACTATCTTTCTTCTCTGTAACATATCAGCGTCTTACAGGAGACCTATGCCTGACATCCATAACATTGTAGCAGCCTTTAATGTTTGAAACTCTCTGTTTAGAATACCACGCCACGACCCAAATACAAGACACTTAAATAAAAAAAAATAATGTTAGCTGTACTGTAGCTGTGACAGCTTAATATTTCAAAGAGGACCATACTTTCTGTCCTAACTAAAACTTAGCCCATTAACTCATACATACAAAATGAAACTGGATAATACACGGGTTTAGTGCATTAACCTCCTTGATGGCCAACAAGCCTTGGGCTTGTTCACCAAAGCTATGAACATGTCAAGGCATGGATATCCTTCACCTGTTATCACACAGAATCTCCAAGTTTCTACTGCTAGCCTCCCCACAGGGTTACATTCTGTAAAAAGTTGGCTGGCAACAGGATTTACATAACAGCTCCTTTGTACATCAATATTTAAAAACAGTTACTACAGCACTGTGCTCTATACACACAGAGTCACTTGTCTAAATAATCTCTCTCTCTATCTCTGATTAACTTACAATGGGCATATAATGCTATCACAACCATAGGCTAAACTGTAGTCCACAAAGCATGCCTTTTTTGGGCCTTTCTTCTGGCACATACTGAAAAATCATATCAAAAAATGGTCATCCTTAAAGAATTTAAAATAACCCTTGTTTGAGAATTAGTGACTAATTAATGACTAGGGCAGTACACACATATTTTGGGACACTTCATAGTACAAGTCCCTCATTGTCCAGTCTCTGTCACTAGCTTATGGCCTTTCCTAGCAAAAAGGTAGCCTTCCTTCACATTTTCTAGCCTAGTGGTTTCCTCATACCATTCTTTATATATCAAGTGTAAGCTTGCTATGCACCTTGTCGTATTTCTCTCCAATTTATTGTAGTTTCCTTCTTTTCTCTTTATTTTTCCTCTGTACTTTTTAGATGGTAGCACCCTATCTGTACACTTCCAGAAACTATGAGTTTGATAAACAGGTTTAATATTTCATCATATCACACTGTTTCTAGTTGGGCTTTGACATATCTTTGAAACTTTGTGTACTTTGCAAGTACAGTAATAGGTTAGTTTCATATCATGTTAAGTTACTCAGTTTGCTTTAAACAGTTACTGAAGAAAGTTATTCCATTCCCTTTACAGACAGGCTAAACTGCTAAGCCTGATTACTACAGTCACTTAAATGAACATGGTTATTCACATCTGTTTCATCAAAAAAGTGACCAGTTACATGAAAGGATTTTATAATGTGATTCCAAGAGCAGGGAGTAATGAAGGTTAAGGGAGACTAATCCTCCCCAAATCAGGTACTTTCAGCTCTAACACAATTATTATAAATATTTTTTTTTAATTTGTATAGTTTGGTTTTCTCTTGTTTTGCTTCTTAAGCCACGTCAAGCCAGCTTGTACATTTTCTTTCAATATCATTGAAAAGTTGTGAAAATATATGGAATTTCAAGATTAGTAGCTTCACCATTAACAACTCTGCACTATTGCACAGATGTAGATAAATGTGTGGGTCTGTACTCTTCAACCACATGTAGCACATATTTGTGTTTTTGTTTATATTCTTCAACCACATGTAGCAATACCCCCCACTGTATGACTGATGAGTTGCAGTGTGTTATCCGTCTTTGGCTATGGGTAAAATAGACAGTTGTTAAATCAAGAACTACCTGACAAAAAGCTCTCTTCTTACTTAATGTTAGTAAAGTAATATTTATACCAGTAGTCTACCACGGTGGTGGTGCTGCGGTAGCATTGTTGCCTCACAGTAAGATGTTGTCCTGTTCGATTCTCAGCTAGAGCGTCTTCTGTGTGGAGACATGCGTGAATGGGTGAAGGTTGTGCGTCAGGACTGGCAAGTCGGCACGTAAAAAATCTACTGCTAATCATTAGCGGACCGGAGTTCCGCTGTGGTGACCCCTAACCGGGAAAAGCCAAAAGACACAACAAGTAGTCCTATAATACTCTTCTCCTCAGCAGCATTGCACTCAGCTATAATCTCTGTAGTACAGTGTATGATGTGGTCAACTGACCTGTCTCACAACATTACAGTAGTCTTCCTTCTTATATTTAGAAGTCAGAGAGGAAGGGCTGGGAGAGTCTTGCCTGCACACTCTCACTTAGTAAGATAATACTCTCATAGCTCCTTTAAGGACTGCGTTTGGTACCAGCTTGTGCCTTCTAAATACTTATGCTATGCTAACATGCCAATGGCCCACACTAACCCATTTTAAATTCCTGTGTCTTGTGCCCTTTTCTTGTAACTCATATACCATTACTGTCCACATATCTTTTTATAATGACATGTGGGGCAGCCAATACTCAGAGTAGTCAATAAATATGAACTAAAAGCAGCTTATAAAACTGATTGTAGTGATATAAGATGAATTTTACTCACGTTTTATCAGGAAAAACAGCACAATCTCCAGCTGGACAGCACTAACTTATTCATTGCAACCAAAAATCATGATGTACCTAGCAAATTTTAGAAAATGGCATTTGTAAATCCTCATTACTGATTGATCAGAAGCATCAAAATGTTCAGCCGATAATTTTACTTTTAGCTTGACTGAAAACAGAAAAGAGCAGACGACACATATGAAGAATGAAAAGTAAATCACGTGATTCTCACAAATCATCGTGTCAACATTTTTAAACTATAATGACTAAAACTACTGCTGTTTCCATAGTTATGGTTTTAAGATGGTGTCAGGATTTCTGAGAACTGTGTGCATAAAGAATGGAGTGTGTAAGGAAGGACTGGCACCTCTACTATCTCTTGTGTGTACATGTCTTTTTACAGTAGATTTATGGAGATACTTAATAGTAAAATATCTGAACTCTTAATGGTACTTCTGTCATCAATACAGGATTACTACATGTAGCCCTACTTTCTCATTTACAATATTACTACTGGCATTTCAACAGACTGCTACTGAAATTGGCCGAGAACAGATATACTCCTTCCTCTCAACCAAGGCTGCTACATTAGCAGCAAGATATGCAGAAGAGGCACATGTGCACATGCCCGCACATACACACAACAAGCACAAGCACATGCACACACTCAAAGTTCTCATCCTTCAGAAAGAAGCATGGCATGTCGATAACTCAAAAGTCTGTCAGCTTTTTTTCTTAAGCAGAGTACCCCTGCACTCTGCTTATCATAACTGCATTCACTATTGGTGAATGAAGCCATTTCCTGGCCTCTGCAGATTATTTTCTTTTCAGTGGGTATCAAGCCAGTAAATAAGACTGCATGCTAACAATAAATTTTATTTAACCTTTGTTAACTGGGTGAGTCCTACCAGGCCATTTGCCTCTTTTCATCAAAGATCTGAGGTAGTATTTATACTACATGGGTGACATTTGACCAGGACAATGAGGGACCTCTAGTCTTTTTTGATAGGTACCATTGGATCTTTTATATCCACCTGAGCTTCCATCAACTTAGGCAGATGGGGCATCTGTTTAACATCTCATCCAAAGGAAGACATTGGGAGTATAGTACCCCCATTATGATGTACTGCAGTGTTAGCACTGCATCTACCTGATGTGGGATAAGTACCCAAAGCCTTCTGCACCAAAGGTGTGTGCGCTACCTGTTGAACCACTCGCATTGATATATATATATATATATATATATATATATATATATATATATTTTTTTTTTTAACAGCATTATTTGGTTTTATGTTAATTATTTATTTATTTATTCTTTGTTAACCAGACAGAGAGTTGATCCACATGGATCTTTTGTAGGCTCAGCCTGGGTGGGTACAAAAACTACAGAGATATAAAAAATACCACACAAAGCACAGAATAATACCTATTTGTTAACCAGGTAGGTCCAATGATTCAGGAGTGGGTTGGAAGCAACAAATGGTAAAGTGAGAAAGCATTTCAGTTTAAAAATGCAGCTACTACTATGTCTAAAGACATAACAACATACTGAGTAAGGAATTGTACTAGAGTAATATCATTCTCCAAAAGTCCAGCAGACTGTATCCTAACTAAGAAAGTGGTTGTTAAATAGAACTGCCATACCTCTCAACTTTCCAGATTTTCACAGAATGTCCAGATTTTTGACTCATGTTTTTGGTCTATTCCTCATAAAATGTGTGGTTTTCTGGCAAATCACTGGGATGATCTGAGAATTGAAGTCACTAAATAATGGCATACATTAGAGTTTAAGACTTCAAATCCTTCAGAAAATGTATGTTAACACAAAACCTGTTAATCTAGCAACTTTCTAAATTTATAAAAGCAAGTCCCTATTTTTGGGCCTTTGTTCCCCCATTTTGTCAAGTTTTGTCTAGATTTTTGCACTAAGAGGTGAAGAGGTATAAGGACAGCATAAGCACAACCTTGCTGATATTCTCTTCTGACTAGTCAGTGTTTCTTTCCCTTGATGTCTCAGATACTGTCTATCAACCCATTGCTCTACAGGTGGATGAAAACTGAACTCTCAAGCTTCAGTTGCCAGAGGTCCAACTTGCTGACAATCAGAGTTCGTCTATAGGAAATCACTATTGGTGAGTTCTGCTGGCAGTGATGCCCTTTCTGGTGGAGGGGGATTGCCCTGTCTTTGAGCTGGTGTGACTGTGGAGTTGGTATACATAACTTTTGGGGGGGGGACTTTCCCCCCCACCCCCACCCCCAACATTGGAAAACACCTAAAAAGTCATTCTGGCTGATTTTTTCAGTGTTATCAATTCATGGATTCTGATCCTCTGAGCATTTAGTTTGGTCCAATCATAGAGGAACCCTTGTCAACCTACAAACATGAACTGATGATTTCACAAAGAAGTTGAACCAGCTCCTACATGCTGTTATTCCACAGGATGTAAATAACAAAACAAAAAGTATTTCTTGAGAGAACCACATTCTCTTGATATTTTCCTGTTATAATTTGCTGAAAGATGTAAGCACTTGACCATATAGCATTGGTTTGCTATGCCACCCAAGCTTTCTGGGCTGTTTCCTGGCAATGACTTTACTTAACTCTGGAGAAGAATTAAAGAAAGATGCACTGCTCTCTTTGTTTCACAGAGGAGCATCAGGCCAATGCAATATACGATACTGGAGGATTTGAATCCCGCTCATTCTTGTAATACAACACAGTATATATTATGTCATTACCATTATCCATACCTGCAAAAACTCAGGCTGGCCTTCCTACACAAAATTTGCACGTCTGCTGAATAAGCCTGTGTTTTGCCATTTAACATCAGAAACATAGATTTTGTTGAGACCACAGGGAGCCAAAAATCCACACTCTTACCAAATAGCTGTTCAAAATTACTAATTTTGAAAATAAATTAAATTGTGTGAATTGTAGCTCTCAATTAACAACTTCTGAAACTGAACACTGCAGTACAAGTTCAATCATAAATCATTATTTTTCAAACTAAACACAAACTCGATTTCTGTTTTTTTTTTGTATCAATATTTTTAGCTGCCCATCTGCATCTTCATCATTACAAAACAGAGAACATTTTAATTTTGAATATATTTGTTTTATTTACACATTTAACACCTTTAGTGCATTCTAAAGGAAAATATGTAAATGTTTAACATTTATTAAAAAAATCAAGCAGGGATGACTTGTTACTGCCTAACATCAAACAATATTAAAGAATAAAAATTAAAAAAAGCATACAGAAACCAATAATGAGTTGGTTGAACTGTATTAATTTATTATGCAAATCATAACTCTTTGCTTTTACATTAACAAAATAAAATATTTATATAAGCAAAATGCGCACATGCACATACACACACACGCACACACACACACACACACACACACACACACACACACACACACACACACATATATATATATCCATACTTTAACATAAACGTGGGAAAGTGTGACTTAAGATGTAAAAACTACAAAAATAAAACACAGATAACATGCTGCATACAGAGCAAAACAAAACACATTAAACACAAACTTTTACATTTAGCATTTAAAGTGTCCTTTATCACAGTATTTCACCATGTTATATTGCTGTAGCCTTTTAACTGTAGTATCATTACTATTGAGAAACATCAGCTCTGGACAAGCCAATTTATGCAGTTAATACACAATAAATATTTATTTTTATTGATTGTTATATACTATCACTGAAATTGTTTGAGTTCTAAAAATATTAAAAAGGAATGGTTATACAAACATATATACACATACCCATAGACAGATAGATAGATAGACAGACAGATATACATGGGAGCATACATTCTGATTGACAGCACAAATCATCAGTCTAGAAATCAGTGACCGTCACTCGTCAATTCAAAAAAAAAAAAAATGATCCAAAGAAAGACTGAAAAAGAAATAAAACAATTGTTTTTGTGTGGGGGGGGGTCAAGCCCTCCTGCACCCCCCCATTCCCACTGCTAATGATATATTCTACCTCCAAGAGTGCACTGCAATGGGTAAAAGGCATATTTCCTGATCCTCACTGTACTTTGATTTTGAATATTAAAAAACAGTACATTTCTAAAAGCTGATTTTCGATCAGCTGCAGTATCTCCTTCCCCATCGATGAAAACATTCATCAGTGAAACTATGTACTTCCATATCAATGAAAATATATATAGACATAGATATATATATATATATAATATATATATATATATATATATATATATATATATATATATATATTATATACACACACACACATATAAATAATATATTATATATATATATATATATATATATATTAGATAGATGATTGTCTCATGAAATGTCAAATGCTCAATAGAGAGAACGAAAATACAGGAATCATTTTAGAGCCTGTTTCCTGTATTTTGTTTTTTAGTTTTTACGCAATCTCATATAATCTCATATAAAAAGCTGTTGGCAAAACCACCATTAAAAAGAACTTCCACTCATATTCACATCACTAAAAAGCTTTCTCTCATATGAGAGGCCAGTCTTGTAAATTGTAACTATATATCTGTATATATTATAATAACTGGGGTCCAATAAATGTAAATGTAAATATTATGAACAGTACTATATTTTAAATATTTGGGCTTTAAAGTATTATTAATGCCATTGTGTACTATGTAAACAATGCTGCTTCTTTAAGAGCAGTTAAGCAATGCAGTGTACTAGATAAATAAGAAATTCTTTCATGTTGGGATAATGGGTTGAGACCAATTATTTGAATTATTCTGGTATAAAAGGAGGGCTTTCCTGGGGCATAGTAAATTTGATAGAGTCTCAAGAGAAAAGATATTTGTCCCGTGACTGTTTTTACTGTAGTATAACTAAAGCTAAGAGACTTGAAAAGAAACTTGAAGTTAACAAGTACTGTTTATTTTTTTTTTGTCGTGAAAAGGTCTTTTAACCTGTGTTACATTTCCAGCTATTAGGGAATGAATAGTAATTCTGAAGTCAGCTGTGTGACTGAGTTCGGTTAGCAAACACAAATGTCTCTTATTTTGTTCTTCAGATAAGACGTCACTGTCCTTTGGACGAGATATTAAACAGCAGTCTCATGTATCTGAGTTGGAAGTAGCTTAGGTGGATGTAAAAGATCTCTTATCACCTGTCTAAAAGGAACAGGAAAGTTCCCCAGTGCACTGGCCAAATTTTCTAGTGGTATAAATACCACCTTGGGTCTCCTCTGAAAAAAGACTACTAGCCTAGTGGGACTGAAGTAGACAGCAAAGGAAAATAAAAATAAACGAATAATAAACACTTCTACTAAACTGTTTGCAGAACTAAATTAAAACATGGAAAGATTAACTGAAAATATACAGATAGGGATGGCTTTAGACACCAGCATTTCATAAGTATGTTTACAGCAACAAGTAAAACTTATTATCAGTTCATTAGTGAGTCTCATAAAATATACTGCCCTTAAACAAACTAAGGAAGATTATAAAAAGTCATATTTGGTTGAGTTATGCTACACAAGAAAAAGGAGCAAAAATGAATGGGCAAATATCCCCTTTTCATGACTGCTTTAAAGGAATACATGAAAATGAAGGGTACAGATTCCCCAGACTATAATAAACTGAAAAAAGAATGTTTGTCTAGAGCTAGTGTGGCTCCTAAATTCCAAGCTATTATATTTCATATCTGGACTTTTAATGCCATCGAGTCAGTAAGCTAAAATAATAGAGTGGGTATATCAAAGTGATCGCAGAAGTTCAGGTAGACTCATTAGTGCAACTGAACATGTTCTTGCAAATGATACTTTGTCTAAAACTAAACCATTAGTTAAGAAGTCAGCATTGCCTGTAAAACAAGTATGTCTAGTATGAAGCTAACCTATTACAGGTATAGGGATAAAGTCCATGTTGCCATGTATCATTGAACTTAGTGGCTATTAGGAATGTGAAAATGCCTGAAATGCATACAAAGAAAAAAACAAATACCCATGGAAATGGATAAAACAGATGTTAAGACTACAAAGAATCTGCTTTGTCACTTTGTAGTAACTAAACTGTAAACACAAAGACACTGTAATGCAGATGTGACACAATACAGTTTATTGGGCCAACATAAAGTTTTGCCATGTGATCACCTATGTGTTTCAGTGTTTTTGTGCTTTCTGTTAGTGGACCAACACAGTGTTTCTTAATTTTTTTCTTCCATGACTAAAGAGTAAAATTTACAACATGCTTTGAAAGCAAGGAACTACAAGGTCTAGTGTACTCAGTATGGTTACTTTAGTAAAAACATATTTTTGTGTGCAAGCATAAACTTAATAGCAAGAAGAATGTAGTGGCAATCTGTGCTTACAGGAGCAAAAATGAATATTCCTTTCCATCTTTAGAATTTTCAAAAATCTTAGAAAACGGAATACATGCTGTAGAACTGCCTGAACAACCCTATGAGATTATCACTGGAAAGAGTTTTTCCATTCTGAAGCCCTGTGGAAGTTATAGGAAGAGAAGAAATACTTAAATAATTTGTAGGAGAAATACAGTCTTAACAAAGAAGATATCAATCAGCCAAGTGCAGTATTACTCCAAAATGAAAATGGGGGCTGGGACTGAACTGTGCCTCTGAGAGAAACTTAAAAATCAGAGAACAACACAGGAAAATGAGTTAGTCTAGAAAATGATAAGGGAATTAACATATGCATATAACTAAATGATAAAATAACTCTGTTATTTATCATATTCTTGAAATAAGAATATACAAAATTCTCTATTAACACAAAAAATGAATGATAGAAGAGACTGAGCTAGCAGCTACCAGGACAGCACAGCTAGATCAGTGGAAGTACAGACATGAAAGAAGAAAGCCACTTAAATGAAACTCCAAATAGAGAAGCAGAGATAGGCCATAAAGCAAAAGTACACAAAGAAAAAGATATATGTTCTACAGCAGAGCAGATTGTAGGAGCAGAGCTATTACAAGAAAGGATGTCACAAAATAAAATATTACAGCTTGAAATTTTTATGACGCTGGGAAAGAGCTCTACAGTGGAATGAAAGAGAAGGAATCTCTTATTAAAGGGGTGCAAGCCAAATAAATTAGGTTTATGAGGTTTGAAAACGCATAGCCTGAGCAGAACTCTACAGTTTCTGTCAAACTGAATCAGACAGCCCTAAAACTGGGGATTTCTAAGCACCGGGTATGTAATGAAATGGGGGAGAATTTAGTCAATACAAAAACTTTAATAGTGAAGTAAAAGGGGAAGAAAAACAATCAAAGTCTTAAACTTGTTTCTGTTATTTTAAAACAGAAGTCTCTCGAAAATGTGGTTCTCTATGCATCAGATATATGTAAAGAAAAGCATAAAACTGAAATCAATATTTATTTTGCACTACCCCTTTCAGAAGAAGGCCTATATATGGAAGAATTCATATTACTATAGATTTGACAAGAAGCTGAACCTTCGACTTCAAAACAAACAAGTGAGAAAAGAGAGAAAAATGTGTTACCCACGGGCAAGCAATATTATCTTAAAAAAGGCTCAGTGGGAAGATAGTATAGTGACAGGAAGGGAGACCACAGTAGTGATAGTAGGACTTAATAAAGAAGACAATACAAGAGATCCTCTAGAAGTGTCACAGATATTTCAAAAATTCTATAAACAATTATGTAACGCAGAGGAATGGGGAACCAAGAAAAGGCACAAATGAAAATATTTATGGAAGACTTATATGTGGCAAGGTTAGAAGAAGATGAGGCTCAAGAATTAATAGCTAAAATAGGAAAGGATAACATAAAGATAGTGACATATAATTGAATAGAGAAGTCTCTGGGAAGAGGTGGCATTCCTATGGAAGTTTGGAGGTTAAGAGGGAAGCAAGTGACACAATTCTGGAAGGTTGTGTTTAACAATATTTTAAATGGGAGGAGAAGTACTAACTTCTTGGAAAAAAAAAAGCTGAGGTGGCTGCATTACCCAAAATGGGTAAATGCACTTCTGAACCAGATTCATATGGTTCATAGGTTGCTACTAGGCTATCAGCCCTAGGGCTTATACAAGCCTAGCCATAACGATTCCCTGGCTATTTCTTTCCACACTATTTACTTCCCTGGACCCCTGTCTAGCAGGGCGACTGACGTGATCCCCGGGGTGAATTTCCTTTCTCCCATCCAATTGTCAAGGTTCCTTTTGAAGAGGGCCAAAGAGGCACTCTGCTTGACATGTATGGGCAATCTATTCCAGAGTCTGGGGAGTCTCTGGGTCAGGAACCTATCCTTCCTGCATGTTTTGTTTATTGTGATGACAAGGTTTAGATCCCTGGAGCATGTGGCTCTGAGGGATTGGGATTTCTTTAAAGGTAGCATGTCCAATAGCTCTGGGTTTGACATGGCATTGTATGTTAAGCAGAGATCGCCTCTGAGTAGACGATATGCGACAGAGTATAGCTGGCATTTTTTAAGGTGGTCAGCATAGGGCATCTGCTTTAGGCCTGTGATTCTTTTAGTGAGGTATTTCTGCGGCCTTTCCAGTTGTTGCAGATGTCTTTAGAGGTACATACCAAACGGGGCATTGTATTCTATAATGGGTCTAATGAGGGATGAGTACAGTGGGACAATGACCTCCTTTTTTCTGGATGAAAAGCCCTTAGTGATGAGGTGTGCCACATAGAAGGATTTTGTGACTGTTGTGGCAATTTGGTTATCGAAGATGAGACCACTGTCCACCTGTATCCCTAAATCTCTTATCACACTTTCAGTGTTTAGTGTACTGCCACCTATATGGTAATTCATGGATACATGTTTTTTCCCAAAGGGGATAACTATACATTTCTTGGCATTGAGCTTGAGCCCATGGCTCTGGCACCAAGCATCTGTTTCTGTAAGGCCCTTTTGTAGAGTATCCACATAATTTGGGGATTCAATAATGGCTCCCAGTTTGCAGTCATCTGCAAACTTTGTTAGCCAGAGTCCCTTACTGTTGGCCTGTACTTCAGAGAAGTAGATGCCAAACAAGAACAGTCCCAGGACTGAACCCTGAGGTACTCCACTTGTCACTTGTCTGGAGCTGGATTTGGAGTTGGCTACTTTTACAGTGTGGGTTCTATCAGTAAGCCAGTTAGCAACCCATTGGGTGACATAGGGATTAATACCCAGCTTAGTAAGTTTATCTATGATTCCAGAGTGGGGAATGGTGTCAAAGGCCTTGGTAAGGTCTAGATAGGCTGTGTGGACCACCTTACCCTTGTCCATGGCTGTGGAGACTGATTCGAAGAAGTCAGTTAGGTTCAGGAGACAAGATCAGCCCTTCACAAACCCAAATTGGGTGGGATCCAGTGTTTGAAGGTTGCCAATGTATGGACCAATTTCAGTCACAAACCACAATTATAAAGTGTTTATATCTTTAGTAGCTTGGAGAATGCTAAAGGTTTTGCCAAAAGTGACACATATGAATCAATGTGATTTTGTGGAGAGGAAGCAAATATTTCACAACATTAACAGAACAATCATAACCCAGAGGTAAACAAAGTATCACAAGCCACTATTGTTGATGGGTCTTGATGCAGAGAAAGCATTTAATAGTCTCAGCTGGGATTCTGTGAGTAGGACAATACCAGTATTTGCATTTTCTGAGAAATAATAAGGTTAAGAATTGTTATCATATACAAAGGGTCAAAGGTAAGAAATAACTTGCGAGGGTTTCTCTCCATGTAGTCATGTTTCAGCAGACTACTAGGCAGAGATATCACCTGTCCTCTCTGTTATTTGCCTTATATTTCCAACTATTAGCAAAGAAAATAAAGGCCTCACAAATTCAAATATATAACTGGCATGGTAATCAAGAAACATTAACTTTATTTGAAGATATTATTATGTACTTGATAGACTGAGAAAATGGCATTTCAGTGCTGTTCAGTTCATTGGCCGTTTGGGCAGTTTTTCCATCTCTTTCTACTTTCTGGTTTAAATGCACACATTTGCGTTCGGTCCCCGTCTTTCCAGTAACTAGTGAGTCCAGGTAGAGATTTGCTGCATCCAGGACTGTTGATAAGCTTCTGAGCCCTCCAAGCCCTTCTGTGTTGGAGAGAAGCCTTCTAGCTTATCAGTGGGAGTGGTAAGCACTAGGTAACCTATCTACCACAAAAGGAGTGGTTTCTGGCCCAGAAATTATAGTGTATTGGCTGTCTGGGAAGCTTTTCCATCTCTTTCAGCCTTCTGATTTAAAAGCCTGTGTTTGCGCTTGTTTACTGCCTTTCCTGTTACTAGTCTAGTCCAGGTACAGATTTGCTTATTCCAGGACTCTTTGTAAGCTTCTGAGCCCCTCAAGCCTTTCCATGTTGGGGGGAAGCCTTCTAGCTTATCAGTGGGAGTGGTAAGCATTAGGTAGTCTATCTACCACAAGAGGAGTGGTCCCTGGCCCAGAAATTGTAGCTACTGGCTGTTTTAGCAGTTTTTTTCCATCTCTTTCAGCTTTCTGGTTTGAAAGCCGCACTTGTGCCTGTTTCTTGCCTTTCCTATAACTAGCCTAGTCCGGTTACAGAGTTGCTGTATCCAGGATTGTTAGTAAACTTCTGAGGCTCCCAAGCCTTTCTGTGTTGGAGGGAAGCCTTCTAGTTTATCAGTGGGAGTGGTAAGCATTAGGTAGCCTATCTACCACAAGAGGAGTGGTTCCTGGCCCAGAAATTGTAGCTATTGGCCGTTTGGGCATTTTTTCCATCTCTTTCAACTTTCTGGCTTATAAGCCGCACTTGCGCTTGTTTCCCACCTTTCCTATAACTAGCCTAGTCCAGATACAGAGTTGCTGTATCCAGGACTGTTGGTAAGCGTCCGAGCCCCCCAAGCCTTTCTGTGTTGGAGGAAAGCCTTCTAGCTTATCAGTGGGAGTGGTAAGCACTAGGTAGCCTGTCTACTACAAGAGGAGTGGTTCTTGGCCCAGAAATTGTAGGTTATTGACCATTTGGACAGTTTGTCCATCTCTTTCAACTTTCTGGTTTAAAAGACCACATCTGCGCTTGTTTCCCATCTTTACTGTAACTAACCTACTGGGAAGCACTAGAAAGCCTTAAAATGATACAAGCCTTCTAGCTTAGAAGAGAGACTTTGCAGTGATTAAGTATCAGTTTTCTGTACTTTCTTGCTGTACTTAACTGTTTTCTGCCTAAACACTGATTTTCCAGTGTTTATTGTGATTTAAAAGCTTGTTTTTTTTCACATATTATACTTATTTGACTGCCTGCACTTTTAAAAAGTCGTTTTTTGTTTAAATAATTTAACTGTTGCAGGCTACACACTAAAGTGCGATAGCCTTTTCTGATTGTTTGTAGTCATTTAAAGCTGTTTTAAGTGTATTTTCTACTGTTTTTGCCTTATCTTTTCAAAAAAACAAACAAAAAAAAAATTCCTTGTTTCCCCCCTATCTAAGCTGGTGTAGTCCAGTTTTCAGGCTAGTGCTGAATTTAGGGCTGTGTTACAAGTTTCTGAGTTGCCCATACCTTACTTGGATAGAAGGAAGTTTATCTGTTCACCTGTGAGATAGGGGAGCTTTGAGCAGCCTATCTATCCTGGAGGAGTGGGTCCAGCCCAGAAGTTAATAGTTTATTAGCCATTTTGGGCTAATTTCTCTCTCTTTCACTTCCCTGCTATAAAAACCGCGTTTGCACAGTTTTGCATGCCGGTCAGCGCCGGTTAGCTAGGGTTAAATTACTCCTGGCTCCACTAAGTCTCCTCCTCAGTTTTTCCCTTGAAACTAGTCTAACTCTCAACCTAAGCACTCAAAAAGCATCCTACAGCCCAGCACTTGCTCAGACCTAATAGCAAGCATTAATATACCACTTGATTGCCCATCAGGGCAAGGCACTTTATTCACCTCTCACCAACCAAGCGACTAAGCAGCTCAACCTATTATTCCGGCATGACCAAAGGGCAATTCCAGGTGTACTCTCAAGTTCAGCTGGTGAATATGGGTATCCTGAGGCAATGTTACAACTGCCTCATGTACACAGACAGCCCTCTCCCTCCTACCACAATACACTAACATATGCGAGAGATGTAATTATGCAGCCAAACTGGTGGCTAAGCTATCTCCACCCAAGACTGGGACAGACAGTCAAGAGAAGAAGGTTAACACTTGCACCACACCTCCAGCCACACACAGACCTACTAAACCAGCACTGGCAAAAAATACAAATAAATATACAAAATCATACTCGGAGTCTCTAAATAAAAACCTGCAAAAGCATCAGAGACCTCCAAAGCAGACACCCGAACAATCTGTACTTCCCATCACAAACCAGACAACACATAAAACACAAAATCAGTGTGCTGCACAATCACAGTCCTTAAGGCGAAATAACATACCTAACACACTAGTAATAGGTGACTCTATAGTCAGGCACACTGACGTCCCACTCACTAGGCTGGACAAGCAGAACATTACTGTTAGCTGCCTGTCGGGAGCCAGAATCCTCCACATAACACAAGCACTCATGTCCCTCCAGAACAATTACAAATATGACTCTGTCATTGTTCATGTTGATGTGAATGACTTGAGACGTACCTCCCTGGACTACATGAAAAGAGACATGGAAGAGCTCTCTGATCATGTAGCCCAGGCTGGTATGTACCTAACCCTGAGTAGCATCATGCCCTCACCAAGAATGATACCTCAGTATAAAGAAAAAATTATCAATTTAACAATTGGCTAAGCTTCTGGTGTCATTCAAGGGGGATCCAGTGTCTGTCAGCCTGGGACGACATGCTCGACAAGTCGCGTTGCTTTGCAAGAGATGGCTTGCACCTGTCACCCCTAGGCTTTCGAATACTGGCCAAGGCTCTTACTGCCCCCATAGTGCCTTTTTTAGGCAAGGCTCAAAAGGCAAACCCACCTCCGTAAATAGCACAATTAGCAAAAAACTGAGGGTTATGCTACTCAATGCCAGGAGTTTAAATCTCAAAATGCACGCGCTCGAAGCACTCCTCAGTATGGAGAACGTTGACATCTGTGCAGTAACTGAAACCTGGTTCAAGGCTCCAGAGAGCACCCCAGCACTACTGGGCTACAACTCATACCACATGTTTCGGCCACAGAACATGGACCAAAACACAAAAGGAGGGGGTGTATCCATATTCATCAAGGATACCTACACCTCCAGGATAGTGGCGCAGCATGATACCTCTGAGATCACCCATGTGCAACTAACATTGGGCAAATCTGCAGTGCAAATTGTAGCCTGCTACAGATCACCCTCCATGACCCACGACCACTAATCCACCTTTCTGGAGACACTGGAAAACATGAAGGTCCTACCGAAAACCCTGATATTGGGCAATTTCAATTACCCTACCATTAACTGGGAAAACTGCTTGAGTACAAACTCCCAGGCCCAGCGCTTCCTGGAATTCATCAACTCAAACGCCCTGGATCAGCTGGTAAACTCTCCTACCAGAGGTGAAAACATATTGAACCTGGTCATCACAAACATGGGCGACAGGTGTTTCACACCAGAGGTCAACCCATCACTGGTTAGATCAGACCATAAACTAATCACTCTGGATGTCCACATCCCACCACCACCCCCAACTAAGGAAACCACAGTAAAAAACATTTCTTCACCTTACTTAAGACAGAGGCATTAAGTTTCACAGCCCCCACGCTAAAGGATAACGCTGCCCAAGATGCAGAAACCTTTACAAATGCACTCTATGAGCACCTACAAGGATGCATGGATCATGCCATCCCTAGCAAAACCAAGACTCACTCCTCTAAGAGAAGGAAACCAGTCTGGTGGACACCTGCCATAAACAGGCTATACAATAGAAGGAAGAAGCTAGTTCAGAAAAAAAGCAAATCCCAAGAAGGAAAGACATCTCTGATCAGTATCAGTAAGAAACTAAGGTCCCTCATAAAATCATGCAAGGCTAACTTCGAAAGAAAAATAACCAAGGATTCAAAAGATAACCACAAAGCCTTTTTTTGCTATGTTAAGAATCTAAGTGGCAACTCGCAGATATGCACTGAACTAGTGCAAAATAGCACAAAATATACTGAACCTACTGATATTGCCAACATCCTGGCAGATAGATTCAGTGCAAACGTCATCCCCCTCTCACCCCCAAAAGGGCCCACAACAATACTGGAAAAGTGTAGTGTCCCAGAAATCACAGACACACAGGTGAAAACAGCCCTTTCAAAAGCCAAAAACACAGCATCAATGGGGCCAGATGGTATCCCAGGCTGCGTCCTGCACGAACTACAGAACCAACGAACCCCCCACCTAAACATGCTGTTCAACCTCAGCCTCTCCACAGGCTACTTGCCCATAGAATGGTGCACAGCAACAGTTATTCCACTCCACAAAGGAGGGGCCACAACTGACTCTGGTAACTATCATCCCATAAGCCTGACTAGCCTGGTCTGCAAGGCTATGAAGCGCATCATCATGGAACTCATTAACAAAGACATTGGGAACCTCCAAACACTTAACCTGACCCAGTTCGGCTTTGTTAAGGGCAGATCATGCCTACTAAACCTGGTTAACATCTTCGAGACAGTCACCAAGGCCATAGACGCGGGAAAGGTGATTCACACAGCCTACCTTGGCCTAGCCAGGGCTTTTGACACCATTCCCCCACTTGGGTATTAAAGAAAAAATCACCAACCTGAACATAAACCCCTACCTCACAAGATGGGTTGCCAACTGGCTTACAGACAGAGCTCACACGGTATGAATAGTGGGCTCCAGGTCCAACTCTAAACCAGTCACAAGTGGTGTCCCACAAGACTCGGTCCTCAGAAGTACAGGCAAACACAGGAGGACTATGGCTAACCATGTTCGCCGATGACTGCAAACTTGGAGCCATAATTGACTCTCCGGCTGACACGGACATCCTCCAAAAGGGCCTTACTGAGACGGACACCTAGTGTCAAAGTCATGGCCTCAAGCTAAATGCCAAAAAATGCATAGTCATCCCGTTTGGGAAAAACAAAACACCCATGAATTACCACATAGGTGGCAGCCCCCTTAATACAGAAGAGGTAATAAGAGATCTGGGGACCCAGGTAGATAGTAATCTCTCCTTTGACAGTCATATTGCCAAAGTAGTTAGGAAATCCTTCTATGTGGCCCATCTAATTACTAAAGGGTTCACATCTAGAAATAAAGAGGTTATAGTGCCTCTCTACTTGTCACACATCAGACCCATCATAAAGTACAATGCCCCATTTGGGATGTACCTCACAAGACACTTCCAACAGCTGGAAAGACCACAAAAGTACCTCACCAAGAGGATTACTGGCCTCAAACATATGTCCTATGCAGTCCGACTGAAAAAACTCCGGCTGTACTCAGTGGCATATCGCTTCCTCAGAGGTGATCTCTGCCTGACTTACAAAGTCATGTCCAACTCAGAATTAATGGACATGCTCCACCTAAAGAAATCTGAGCCACACGCTCTAGTGAGCTAAACCTCACCACAACAATAAATTGAACATGCTGGAGGGATAGATTCCTGTCACAATGATTCCCCATGTTTTGGAACAAAATTTCAAACTACATTAGGCAGAGCCCCTCACTAACACTCTTCAAGAGAAACCTTGACGAGTGGATGGGTAACAGAAAATACACGCCTGGAATCACTTCATTGGCTCTGCTTCAGCTAATTAATCAATGGGGCGGCGAAAGCCGGCACACACTGGCTAGGCTTATAAATGCTCTTGGGCAGGTAGCCTAGTACCTACCTATGAACCTATGAACATTTTGAGACAGTTTTGTGTCTTTTAGGGTATAAAATAAATTAAGGTAAAGCAAAGGCAACAGCAGTAATTTATGTACTCACACATGAATTGATTTAGCAATGTAAATATTTATAGGGACATGCTAAGATGAAGTATTCAGGTATATGAGTTAAAAAGGATTCTATTATTAATTAAGGATATGTGGGAAGAGACTAAACAAAGGATGATACAAAAAAAAAAAACCAAGATGTTCTTGACTGTAGAAATGGATAGTTAGATACAGTAAAGATGTTTTAGTGCATTTAGTTTTATACACAGGTCAGAAGTAGTTTTGTCAACCAGAGGAGAAGTTGTGGATGATGATAAAGAGTTGAAGCAATTTATTTGGGAGGGGAGAGGGCAAAGAGTTAAGTGTAATAAGTTGATCCTGCCCATAGAACAAGGTGATTTAGCATTACGTAATTTGAATGGATATTTTACAGCTATGCAGTTAAGGTTGTAAATGTAAATGAAGCAGAAGGTTATTAACCAAAGTGGAAAGGCATGATGATGAAACAGAGAGTTCAATAACGACAGTGGGATTTTGGATGCAGATCATTAAGGACAAAAACAACAGCCATGCATAATATTATATTTATAAGGCATCACAAAGTATTCTAAAAACTATGTCAACATGGGAATAGAGAAAGGAGATTTTATCAGTAAGTACTGGGGACAAATAAATAGGGGAGATAAAGATAACAGAGAGTAAGGCAAAGCAGTAGCGGATTGCAGGTTAGAGACTGCATTCCCTACCAGATGACTATTATCAGCGTATAGGCAAAGAGCAAGGGACAGGGAGTGCCAAGTGAAAGACCAGCTCTGTTTTTCAGTTGATTCTAGAAGCTGCTATTAAAAAGGGATAATTATTAGGGCATATAAGATAATGCATGCTAACTATAAAAAATGATCAGAAGAGGTCAGAAAACACTGGGAATTGAGCAACATGAGATGCTAGAATTTCTAAACAGATATAAGAAAGTATTTTCAGATCTTTCTGGAAGAGTAACTCATACACAACATGGTAGAGAGATGCCTTCAGAAATGAAGGTGCATTCAAATCTCTACAGACTGCTTGAAGCATAAAATAAAACATTAAGCAAAATACTGAAGGCAAGTTTGTACAGAAGGAAATTTGTCAAAATTTCAGTATAAAGTAGCCAAAATTTCGAGGGTAGAGTGAGGAGGAAAACTAAGTCTCAGTGGTACCAGAAAATGGATACTGCACAGATTGTAAGGAGTGTAAACATAAAAAAACTTGCCCAATTCACACAAATTCCAGAATCAAATCTGTACACAGGACAGCCTGGATACCAAACACATTAGACAATACAAACCCTCATTCAGTATTAGTTTAGTTCTCTACACATGAGTTAAAGGAGAGAGTAATATTGCATCCGTGGAAACTGAACATGCAATGGAAATGCATTAAGTATCAAATAATTGTGGAACAGGGTTATTCTGCAGCCATTAGAAGTGGGTTGTGTTTCTTCCAGTCCAATGACAATGTAAACTAAAGGGCTACTGGCTCAAGTGGCACTACCCTGCTTTGATGAAGATGTTACATTTTACAGAATGAGCAAAAACATTCTCCTGATGATGTCATGGCAGCAGTGATGGACTCTCAGAATTACCTGCGTGATGTGATGGCAGCAGTGATGGACTCTCAGAATTACTTGCCTGCAAGCAGCCCAGGAAATAAACAAACAACTGCAATGGGGGAACAGTAAGTACAAAGGGTGGGTCATGTAAAGACCTTGGACACCCCCCCCCCACTTTAAAAAGTATAATCCTTTGCCAGAAAGAGTAGACCTGGTCAGACTGAAACAACAAAATAGGATAAATGAACTCTAGTATAATGATGGGTTGTCTTGATCAGATAAGAAAGAGATCTGTTATTATCATTTTAAGATATTCCTTAAATCGAACAATAACTTATTAAGTTTCATTAGTAAACTCAAAGGGGTTAATAATCTGAAAAATGGTGGATTATTTAAAATTATTGCAAAATATTGGAATGAGTTAATGTGCACAGTTAGACAATGGAGGAAGAATGTTATACCTAGTGGGAATGTAATGCGGTTTACAGACACAGGGAGGTAAATTAGCCACCACATGATCAATGATATCCTTCATTCCCGGATTTGGTGTTTCTCAGCTAAGGATCTGCCCATGAAGAACCCAAACTTGTTTGTGCTGCGAGTCTTTAGGTCACCTATAACTTTATTTATTAATTCCATAATGATCTTTTCCATTGCCTTACAGATGAGGCTTGTCACTTTCATGGATCTATAATTACCCAGTCCTGTTAAAGCCCCACCTTTGTGCAAGAGAATGCTGGTGCTGTCCTCCAATCTTCGAGTATGAAGCCTGTTTTGAAGTTGCTATTGAAAGAATTTGTACAGGGTCTGACAAGTCATGTTTCAGGCCGACCAGTAGTCCCCACAGAAGTACTGTTCTTCACCTTAGCACCTTGAGAACATGTTCTTGGGAGATTTGAAGAGATTGTAGATGTAGGTTTGTGATCTGAGAATACTGGGGGGGGGGGGTGAAGCTGAATTTGTTTGCTAGTTGGTTGACAATATAAGTATGTGATGTCAATTACTAATAACTTTGCATAGTGCCAGGCATTGTTTCTGAGGTTTCTAACATAGTTAAAGAAGGCTTTGTAGTTATCTCTCACCTGGGTGGCTATTTTACCTCTTTTCTGGCTTTAGTTGATTTGATCAGGGTCTGGAATTCCTTGTTTAGTTTAGCAAGATTATTTTTGGCATATTGAGAGTTAATTTATTTTTATGTGCAATTACTTTTTTTTCTTTTATTATCTATTTTATTTATTTATTGGGTTTTGTATAACAGGACAGTCCACTGGGCCAATAACAGCCCATTTTCAGTGGAGACCCAGGGAGAAAGGCTCCCCAAAAAACATGAACATAACATAGAACTGGATTTAAAATGTGTAAAAGTTCCAGACATATACATAGGTATCTGCCCTAGGGCATTTTATAAGCCTAGCCAGAGTGTGCATGGCTTTTAACACCCATTTTAAATTAAATCCTCTCACTCATCAAGACCTCTTGAAGAATGAGGGAGAACTCCTAACCTAACCTGGATTTTATTCCAGAGTGAAGGGAGCCTCTTCTGGGTTATGAATGTCCTCCTCAGCATGTCCTATTATTTTTCAGTGTGGAGGTTTAAGTCCCGGATCCTTTGGTGAGGTACTTTTGGGGTCTTTCCAGTTGCTGCAGGTGTTAGCTTGAGGCTGGCTCTGGCACCAGTTGTCCTGTTTCTGAGGCCCTTTTTGGAGGATGCTGTGTTGTGGAGAGAGAGTCTATTATGGTGCCCAGTTTGCAGTCATTCTGCTTCTTGGTCCAGCCACCTTCCTTCATGTTGGCCTGTGCCCGAGAAATATATACCAACTGGTTTGGAGTCTGACATGGCTCCAGCTATTCTAAACATGGGGTTCTGTCCTGAGCCAGTTTGCAACCCATCTAGTGACATAGGGGTTTATATATTAAGCTGGTGAGCTTATCTATAATGCCCGTGGGAGGTCCAGGTAGGCTGTGTGACACCACCCCCCCTTGTCAATGCTTGGTGACTGTTTCAAAAGAATTTGACCAGGTTTAAGAGGCAGGATGGATCCAGTGCTGTAGGTCCCCCATCTTTATTTATAAGGTCCATGATGATCCTTTCCATAGCCTTTCAGACCAAGCTAGTGAGACTTATGGGCGGTAGATAGTTTCCCGGGAGGCACCACCTTTTTGTCAGGAGGAGGAGGGTTGCCTGTTGCTGCCACTCTTTTTTGGGTATATCTGTAGTAAGGCTGAGATTGAACAGTAGTTTTATGTTTGGGTTTAGTTCTTGATGTCAGGAGCAGCACTCTGCTGGGATAGATATTAGCCCTTTTTTGGGGGGAGGGAAGCCCGCTGAACCTGTCAGCTAGGATGTTGGCAATGTCTGGATTATCCTGTCCTGTGTGTGTTTTTTTTTTTCTGCTGGCCTGGCCTTAGTTTTTTTTGAGAGTTCGTAGTTTTTGCTAATACTGATCAGAGATGCCTCCCCTTTTGGGATTTTGTTATAAAGTGTTTGTGATGTATTATGATATCCAGAGGGATTTGGGAGAAGGATTCTTGAGGATGAGGAGTGTGAAATTGGAATTGTGTTTTTTTTTTTTTTGTTTTTTTTTTTTGGGGGTGGGGTGGGGGTGGGGATGTGATATCCAGTGATTAGTTTTATGGTCTGATCTTACCAGTGTGGGGACACACACTTGGTCTGGAGCATAGAGTCCCCATGTTGGTGATGATCAGGTCCAGTATTTTTTCCTCTTGTGGGAGTGGTAACAAGTTGTTCCATAGCATTTGAGTTTATAAATTAAGTCACAATATATATAATGGTGTTTGAGAGACCTCATATTTTCCAGTGTTCTCAGGAAGGAAAGGGGGGTTCCTGTTGGGAGGGGGTGGTCTGTAGCAGGCTATAAACTGGAAGGCAGTTTTACCCACTGTTAGTTGCACATGAATAGTCTCTGAGCCTGTGCTGGGAACACTCCTCCAGGGACAGATAGCCTGCTCCAAGCTCCCCACTGTGAAGAAGTAATTAACAATTAGATACAATAAAACTGTGACAGGATTTGGCAAAGGTTACGATTAAAACAAACTTATAATACAAAGTGAGATAAGTCACATGTAAAGGATTAACATTGTATGAAGTTTCTGTCATAGAAGAAGTTGGTTACTCAAAACTTTTTGTAGTAAGTAGACATTAAAATAGGTAAGAAGAATGTATAGTGAATAAGAATATATTCAAAAAGTAGAGGTAGTCAAGATTTAAAGGGTGGGGGAATGGTGCAACAGCAGATCCAGATAGAACAGAAGTAGTCATGCAAAGAATTTTTGAAGGATGCATGGCTTTGAATCAATGTAATTGCAGGTTCTGGATACAGAACACGTATAAAGAAGTTGACTGGCAGGTAGGTTAGGTTTATGCACCTGCAAAAGGTCTTGATTTTCAGATCTGAGAGACCTATTAGGTTGTTAGTTGCTAAATAATGAGATGAGGGAAGGACAAACTAAAGGTTTGTAAATTAATTTATGTGCAGTTGTTAGTTGGAGGTAGGAGAGATAGTGTGGGAGTTCAAGCTACTTAAGGGAATGTAAAGCTGCCACAGTGATGTGTGGAATATTTAGCATTTATAGCAAACTAGGCAACTTTGTTGTAACACATTTCAAGCTTGGATTTTAAGGAGCACTGTATGTTAGTAAGTAATGGGGCAGCATAAACGAGAGAAGGAAGTAGTTAGGT
This sequence comes from Protopterus annectens, assembly GCF_019279795.1. NCBI lineage: Eukaryota > Metazoa > Chordata > Ceratodontiformes > Protopteridae > Protopterus > Protopterus annectens. Next base: position 23,729,410 of record NC_056731.1, read on the forward strand.
GGTGGCAAGGGTTTGTTTAGTGGAAGGGCTGAGAAAGTGTTTGCATCTATAAAGAATGCCTAGCTTCTTGTGTGTTATTTTGAAATTACTTTGTATGTGAATGCCAAATTTTAGTTGTTCATCTAGTATTACTCTCAGTAGTTTAGTGTAAGTAACAACTTCTAGTATTGTTTTACTTTGAGAGAGAATAGTAAATTGGGCCTTGTCTACAAGGGTTTTTTTTCTTGGGGGTAAACAGAAGTAGTTTGGTTTTATTTGGGTACTGTTCCTGAGCCAGGTCTCTATGAAGGTAAAGGTGAGCTGAGTGATCTGTTACAGATTAGATATTGAGTAAGCAGAGCAGCTAATCACAGAATCATCGGCGTACTATATTAGAGAGCAGTGACTGAACGAGGACAGAAGACTATTAATGAAGGTGCTGAAGAGAAGTGGCCCTGATAGAGAGCCTTGAGGGACACCACCAGGGTTGTTAATGTATGAAGAAAGGGAGTTTTTCCATTTGATTGCCTGTTGCCTGTCTGATAGGTAACTTGAGATTCAGTTAAGAGAAGGAGGGGAGACACCAATTTTTGAGAGTTGATTTAGAAGTAACGGGTGAGAGACTGTGTCAAAAGCTTTTGATAGGTCTAGAAACAGGGAAGAGACTATTTTACCTGAGTCTCGGGCTTTGTTGACTGTCCCCATGAAATATATCAAGGCAGTCATAGCACTGTGACCTGGTCTAAAACCATGTTGTGTGGGTGATAGAATCTGGTTATTAAGGAGAAAGTTTAGAAGTTGTACATGAACAACGCATTTCTTTTTTTTTTTTTTAAATATTTTTATTCATTTTCAAAAACAAGAAAACATGAATGCAGGTTATTTATGACAATGAAGTATTTACAAATTATTTAAAAAGGTAGGCTAAAACCTCTAAACAGATATAACAACGCATTTCTTGAGAAACTTGGAGATGGAGGACAGAATAGCTATAGGTCAGTACTTGGACACATCAGTACAGTTGCCTCCTTTATGGAGGTATAGAATAAATGCCTTTTTCCATGTTTTTGGTACATAGGATTTGAAAATGGATCTATTATCTAGTATACTGATAGGGTAGGCAACGGCATCATCAGCTAGTTTTAGATATTTTGTGGGTAGGTTATCAGCTGCATTGGAACTAAGTTTGAGTTTAAGGAGGAACCTTTTACATAGTTATAGTTGAAACTGGTTTAAGTGTGAATGTGGGTGTAGGTTGGGCTGCTATTCCATGAGAATTGAGAGAGGAAGAAGATTAATTAGAGTGGGTGGGAGGGGATGGTGTAGATGGACTAGAATAATTAGAATTATTATACAGCCTGTTTATAGTAGGGCTCTACTACATGGGGTTATTTTTGAATTTGGAAATGTATTTATTTCTGAGGGGAGGAGGTGTGTCTATATGGCTAGTTACATGTGCATAGAATTTGACAGTAAAGGGTTCTGCATAAGCAGTAGGGTCATCAAGATGGAAGGGGCTTTTAAATTTAGTAAGGTCATCATTAAGTTTTAGTAGATTAGCCTTCACATAATCTCAGAATACTGAGGTAGTGGAAGTTGCCTCAGGGTACACTAGTGAGAAGCAAACTGCCCCATATTTATAAGGATTAAATCGTGGATTTTGTCACCCCTGGTTGTAGTACAGACTATCTGGCCCAGAGAGACTGTATTGATGAAGTTCAGACATTTATGGGACTACATGTTTGAGGATATATAAGTCTCTCATTTTATGGAGGAGTAGTTGAATTCTCTTAGGAGGTTGGTGTTTGGTTTATTACATCAAAACTCCATGCTGGTGAGGCAGGAGGTGTGAGTTGTGGAGGACACTGAGGGGGTCCTATATTTAGCTATGACATAAGATATGGGGTCTGTTAATAGTAAGCTGCACATGGAGGACTTCCAGGTCATTATCTTGTCTAAAGAGTCAGGAGGTGAATTTTTTTTCAGAATATGGAGATACTGACACCTTTAAGCAATATTTCAAACCCAAACCTACACTTAGTTGAAAATAAAAAAAAAATGTAAAAAAAAAAATACATAAAACACAGAAATCTCACGTTCACTTTCATGTAAAAATGGAACATCAGAAAAACATTTAATACAGACTCATAAAATGCATACCAAGATAAGACTGAGCACATAAAGCAACAACAAATCTAATCCAACTATCAAAAGAAAAAAAATAAATCTTTAAATGCAATAAATTAACTAGAAAAGTGCATTACCTATTGATCAGACTCCAGTCTAACTACTCTAAACTATGACTAAACTAACTACAAAATATAACTAAATCATAAAACTAACAAATCATATCATAGCCTTCATTACTCTGCCAAAACATATCAAAAAATTAAGTGACGCTACAACAAAAGGTTTAGATACCTCAAAACTAACCTAGAAATTATACAAAGTCCTGTTTAACAGACAACGTTAACAGTTACTGTAGCCACTGAAATGAATGAGAAATAGGAATACAAACCTGGAAAAAGGCTAAAACGGGTAAGTGGAATATGTGGGAGTATGCTTTATGCAACACACTGAATATCTTGTAAAGCAGAATTACAAAATTCAGCTTGGCATCCATGAGTTCTCCATGTGTCCTAATCACACACTCTCCAAACCTAAACTAAAAGGTATTCCTTCATTGCACACACCAGCCCATCTCATATTTATATATCATATATATCGCCTAATAATGTACAGTGATAATGGGATGTGGCAAATATGTCTAACATGGGCACAGTGTAAATATGTTTATGTTCCACATATTCATGCCAATGCAAAGTTAAAAGAAAGCAATAATATAAGACAAAACATAAATTAACATCACAGCAGTAACCAGTCAATCAGAAAACATCACTGCTGGCAAAAAAGACTTGATTCTTAACCTCTAAACTACATTCAATGAAGCTAGCTAACAGCATCAATAAATTATAGATTATAAAAGTAATAAAACTGAACATGATCTTCAATATTCTACTAAAATAATAACACGTTTACCTGGCAATAAATATTTACTTCAGAACAAAAGTAGAAAACCACTTCCTTCAACAACCGCTTCATTAAAAGTGACATAACGTATGTAAAGCCTAAGCCTTGTTCAATATCCAGCTTACATAGTCACTGCAATCCACTGAAATGAATGGAAAACAGAATTTCAAGGAAAAAGCATGATAAATGGAATATGTGGTGCCTGGTTTGAATGATACATGTAATACATTGACTGGGAGGAGTGGGGAGCTCTGCAGAAGAGAAAGGCTTCTTCTTAATGTCCATGGTTTGATTCTCCCAGCCATTTGCCTACTGTGTGACTATGAGCAAGTCACCTAACCAAACACCACTCAAGGGCTGCCCGTGAGAAAGACACTTGAATCAAGTGAGATGACCTGGTTAACAAATTGTTTGTGTGTGCACATGCCACAATTCCCTAATCCTCCAAGTCAATGTATTGTGCATATCACTCAAACCAGACCCTAGTTGCACACTCCAGTAAAGGAAGACCCCCCCTTCCCAAACTGTGTCAAATCAGGGACCACAATAGCATAGGAGCCTCTAAAGACAGGAATATTGGACAACCAAGTCATAGAGAAACCTGAAGTCAACAGCTGCAGTAGAGGAAAATGTGTCCTACAAAAACAAAAATAATAAAAAAAATGCAGCTTTACTACTTCTAACACAAACTTTATTACCAAAATAACACACTTAAACACTGAGTAAGCACTTTTTTTTACCCGTAATCCATAAAGAAATTCATCAGGTGCCAGTTCACTCTATAAGGTAAGTAGTATGTTGCTTATCTGATGATTCATTTTTTTCCTTTAGCAACAATCAGTAAAACAGATGGTTCAGTCCCATCAAAAACAGATAAAATATTACTGCTCTGTAGTCAATATCTAATTTTAATTCCTTACTATAAAAAGCAGTAATTTTTGCCGCAAATATATTTTTTCTCAATTCTCATTAGCCAGGGAAAAAGGATAATACACAATTACATTTCATTTTAATGTATTTATACTTATTTGCCTTCTCACACATTTACTACCTAATTGTAATGTCAATGTATTATAAAATAGCACTACATGTCTTTGGTTATATACAGCTAAAACTGTAAGCTTAATGCTTGTCAGATCAGACAGTAATATCATTTGACAGTTGCAAAGTCTTTGCAAGTTTTAAATTGTCTGCGGTACCATTTTTGTTCATTAACTGAAACAGTTGAATCATTTTATGGCACACTTTAATATATGTTATACTTACTTTGTTTTCTTCCTGCATTTTTTTCTGAAGGAAAATCCTACAGGGGCTTCTCTGGTGGACCAGTGGTATGGCAGTCTGCCAAAATGCATTCCCGTAACTAATATATCAACCTATAGGAGAAATGACTTATATCCCTGTGGAAATGAATGGAGACTGTTATAAACTAGGTTAATCAATTTAGGTTTACCAGCTGAGTAAACAGCAGTGGATGTCTAAACTATATATTCTTGCATCCTGTAATTATTTGGACAAAGTAGGGGAAATCTCAGGGGAAGCATGTGCCTCATTCTTAGCCTTCTCCCACTCCTAGGAAGAGGAACTTCCCTTGTAAATTAGGTCTTGAACTTTTTCTTGTAGCATTTTCTCTCTTAGAGATAACAGCATGCCTAAATAATATTAACCTTTTTGGCTATAATAATAGCAATATTTAACATTATTAAGTCTTCTAATTCAGCAGACCTTTCAGCTCATCCTCAAATTATCTTTTTTTTAATTTATTTTATCCATGACCCAAAACTAGCAAGTATTAAATGCAGTATTTGTAGTCGTCTTTGTTTAGGGTGGAGTTAGATGGAAGTTTAAATTCTTTTCCTGCTTAACTCAGCAATTAATTATTTAATTATCTAAAGATAATAAGTTGAAATCTCAGAATTTGCTAAGGGTAGGAATATAGGTCAGTGCAGTTTTTGGAGGGCAGAACTACACAGCATTTCAAGGGGTTGCACTGCTGGACATGCAGTTTTTCAGTTATCATGTTTTACTCAGCGGCTTGATACGCTACTAGTGTATAGGCTGTTGAAATTAATTTTCACATCTGGTAGTACAGTTTAGCGGCTGCTGAACCACAGTTCTTCCCAGAAGTACAGTTTATCGGTCTGTATGATATTTATTCTAGCAGTGTCAAGCAAAGGCTAAACGCAATAGGTTTTATGAACTAAATCATTCGCTTTTTAAATATTTTAATACATGTAAGCAAAGTACCCATTCACTAATACCTAAATGTGAAGTAAGAGTATTCTCCATGCTAGACACAGCCTGTATTTTATTACTTCTCTTTTGTGTCATACTTAAAACCAATGCACGTAAGAGGAGAGATATTTGTTTGATTTTATTTATCTCGGCCTGAACAGTGCTAATTTCTCTGGCTGCTATACAGACATTTATGGTACTGAAGTGTCTGCTGTAGAAAACTGTATCATAGACAAGTGAAGGTGTAAAGTCAACAACACACATTGTTGGCTTTAAAAGAAACAGTGACAGAAGCATTTCTGCAGGAGGGAAGCTCCCCTACACCCCCATGCTACCCCTTTGCTACCACACCTACAAATACACTATTTCTAAGATTGCAAAACCCTGGGAGTAAAAACAAATGAATTTATCTGGGTCTATATCACATCAGCAAATGCTGATATATCGAACTTCAAAGTCTGAAAGCAGAAAACAGCGAAGGAATGGATCAGCAAATTTTTTCCCAGGGAAAAAAAATCGCTGATCAAAAAAAAAAAAACCATAAAGAGTATACAGTCAAAATTAAGTGGGGGGCTGTGACCCCCACACCACCCCAACTTAAATATACAAACTCAACTCAAATATACAAACTCCGAGATCACACCACAGTGGAGAAAACAGCAAAGCCCGGAGAAAGGCCCAGAGAATTTTTTTCCCTAGGAAAATATTCGCTGATCCGTTCCTTCGCTGTTTTCAGCTTTCAGACTTTGAAATTTGATATATTAGCATACTCTATTTTTAGCGTTCACTGATGTGATATAGACCCCTTTACCCTTATAGTTCATTCTCACTCATTTAAAGGAGAATGACTAAATACAGGAGTTGATTAAAATTATTCCACTAGTCCTGTTTAATGTTTAAGCAGTGTGGTTGCACCCATGAATTCCCTGTATACTGTTGACAATGTCTGGATCTAGATTTTTGAATTTTACATATTAGTCCTTTAATTCAGATAGTCAGAAGTGCTATGAAGATTACAATTGAGAAACACTAAAATAAGCCAGTGCAGTGGATGGCGCAGTGGTGCAGCGGTAGCATTGTCACCTCACAGCAAGAGGTTCTCCGGTTCGATTTTCAGCTGGGCTGCCTTCTGTGAGGGGTCTGCATGTCCTCCCTGTGTTCATGTTGGTTTCCTCCGGGTGCTCTGGTTTCCTCCCATGTTACAAAGAAATGGGTCTGGAGTATTTCTCCCTGGCCTCTGCTGAAAATTGGCTTAGTTCCAAGTCGGACTTTCCCAGTTAACAAATGTTAAATAAATAAATAATAAATAAGCCCAAATTGTACATTAAGGAAAATGAAGTGCTACTCTTTCAGCTAGCAGCCATCTTTATACATCAGTCTTTTCCTAATGGCAATAGTATATTTACTGCAGTACACTAGGAAACTAGCAGTATCAGCTTGAATGCATACATATACAGCTGACAGACTGCAGAACATTAAGTCTGCAGCAACACATACAAACCCAAAGCTGGTACTAAGACCTCAGTGTATGCTGCAAGGTTTAAATGATTTAATGTCTCTTTTGTGGCAAACACATTTATGATGTAGGATCAACTATGATGCTAATATACTGCTCACTGACATCACCACTTGTACCATTAATAACCATCTCCAGTAATGGTGCCACAAGCATATCTGTGATGGTCTGGTTGTCAGGAATGGACCCTCATGAACTCTAAAGGAATGCACTTGACCAGAGAGAATTAAACAAACAACCTAGGTGCTTAATTAAACTTTCAAAGCCAAGTTCAAAGCAAAAATATCCACCCACGCAAAGAACAATCACAAGAACTTTTTAGTTATGTACGTGATCTTTGGAACACAAGGCAACAATCTGCTGAGCTGATTGTAAACGATGTTACCTTTACTTAAGCTGAAAATATAGCTAAATTCAGCTCAGACATTACCCCTCTCCCCATCTTTCTTAAATACAATATTGGAAACTGGCTTGCCACCAATGATCACACATGGCCAAGTCCTGAAAGTACTATCAAAAGCAAAAAACTATTCCAGGATGCATCTTGGATAGCATCCTGCATTATTTAGCCATATCCCTAACAACACCGTTCAAACTTAGCCTCCATACAGATTTTGTGCCACATGTGTAGAGAACAGCAGCAGTTAGTCCCCTGCATAAGAGAGCACCTTCCACTGACCAGGCAATTACAGACCCATGAGTCTGACTAGTGTCATATGCAAAGCCATAGAAAGAATTATCAGGGAATTAATTAATAATGGCATAGGGAACCTCCAAACACTGGAATCATCTCAGTGTGGATTCATCAACAGCAGATCATGCTTACTCTACTTGGTGGACTTTTTAGAAAAGGTCACCAAAGCAATGGACGAATGTAAAATGGTACAGACCACTTTCCCAGACATGGCAAAGGCTTCTGACACAATCACACATTCAGGCATAGTACTGTATCTTAACAAACTAGGAATAAACCCCTTTGTCACCTGCTGGACTACCAAATGGCTCAGAGATAGGCTGCAAGAGATCAAAATAGGGGATGCTCTTTATACAAAAGACTAGTCCCCACTGAAGTCTTCCAGGGTTTGGTGATATGACCCCTTCTCTTTGGCATATACTTTTCAGATCCAAGCCAATATCAAACAGCTATGGCTAACTACATCTGCAGATGGCTGCATGCCAGAAAAAGTGATTGAATCCCCAAAAGACTCAGCCATCCTACAAGAAGGCTTGTCACAAACAAATAATTGATGCCAGACTCACTGACTAAGGCTAAATACCAAAAACTTCATTATCATCTCCTGTGGAAAGTTGACTCCCATGGGAAACTACCACATTTACAATACACCCCTTAGAGATGACCCAGGAATTCAGGATTTGGTAACTTTTGTGGACAGTGATCTAACTTTTGGCCAGCATGTGTCCTCTGTAGTAAAGATGTCCGTCTATATTGCACAGCTCATAAACAAGGGATTCTAGATTTAGGGTGTCATTGGCTCGATGAGCAGTGAGTAAAGGGGGACAATCATTGAATATAATGCCAGTTTAGGGATGTATCTGTCCAAGCACATGCAAGAATTGGAATGACCACAGAGGTACATTACAAAAAGGGTACAAGGCTTAAACAATATGTCCTACATGGACCACCTCAAAGCCCTATCTCAATATTCAGTCTCTTACTGACTGCTAAGAGGTGACCTGTGTTTAGCATACACAGTATCCTCTGACCCATTACTAATAGACTTACTTCATACTCCAAGTCAAATAGTATCAGAAATACTTGATTTAGGAACCTAAACCTCTTCTTCAACATTAACAGAATGTTTTGCAGTTACAGATATAGCTTGTAGAAGATACCACTGCACTGGGACAGCCCCCCCATGATCAACATAAAAAAACTTATCCCTGACCACATTCAAATGTAACTAAGATCAATGGATGAGAAACAGGAAATTTACCTTCGGACTCCCCCCCTACTACTAATGGACAGAAGCAGCTCCCAAATGCTTTATCCGAATGCATGAATCCCATCCAAACATCTATGTTCTGATCTAGTAATTATCATTAAAGCAATGTTTAAATATAGATCATGGAAAGGGTTAAGTGAATCTTAAACTCCACCAGGAAAGGTTAATTGTAAGTAGAAATGGAATAATTGGCTAGTCTTAAAATAGCCAACAAGGGCAGTTATCCTAGTACTAACCTATGAACCTATAGGTATAATGCTACATATCTTTTTGTGAAAACATTTGGTAAGGCACTTTCCGCATATATTTTCATAATGCCTATGTTTTAGATAAATGGAATTTCCTGATAAAGGTCTGTGTAATTCTCATTTCTTTTAATAAAGCCTCCACCCATAATGTCAAATTCACATTTAGTTCTCCCTACTTAAGTTTTGTAAGAAATATTTATTTTTCTTTCTCTCACAGTCTGTTAAACAGTGTGCAGTACCTTATTTCCCCATACTGTAATTGCAAACAGTCAGAAAATGTACTTACTGTGGTAATGAGTGACAGACAGATAGTCAGGCCTTCTGTACAGGGGACTGACAGATGACTTCCATTTTGTCTAACACTACAAACTATGCATTAGATGACAAGATGATAAGCAAACATTGTGTTCAAAGAGTGCATGACAAGTTTTTGACGGTAATTTGTCCGATGGATAATACCTCAAAGGAAAAATTATTAAGTTTTGCACTTTCTTCCACTGTTACATGACCTCGAAGTTGAAATTTATAAGTAAGGAGTGTGTGAGGACCACCCATATGAGGCTTTCACCATGCAAAAACAGACAAAAAAACACTCATATTACATTAAAGAAATAATCAAAAATTCTGTTAAACAACCCCATAAACAACAGGAAACTTTTGTGAGCAGCACTAGAATGTACTTGCAAGACCAACTCTGTTGACACATAAGATAAAAGCCAAGGAATCCAGAGAGCTGACACCCTGCATATAAAAGCAGCTAAGGATATGGAAGGATGAGTGATAGGTAGAGTAAATACTTTTGCGTTTTTTTCTTAATAGTTCATATCCTCATTAATTTTATATCTAACTCCTGCATGTGCAAAGATTCCTCCCTTTATTAATAATGTTACTGTTACCAGTGAATGGATCATAATAATGCTTTAAGGTACAACTGGCAGGATATATATTTAAGCTCCCCAGAACACAAACCGATGTTCTTAATCTTCATGCCATATCTCCTGTACACCTGCAGGAAGTTGGAAGGACATTTAATGTTGACAAATATGAACACTGCAAGAAAAATTGCCCCAGATAATAAACAATGAAATGGTTTCTGTAATAACACAGCAAAAAAGTTATCTGTTTCAAATTTGCCATTTGTTCCTCTATTTCACTTCATTTGGTTTTATTGTAAAAGCTTACTCAGTCTCTTCCACAGACTGCTGTGAGGGAAAGGTTAGTTTGTTTTTGCTTTCTTGTATTTTGAACTGCTTCATTGCCTTCTTCTATTTAGTATATTGTAGTTTATTTTCTTTACACTGTGTTTGACTTATATTCTGCTTTTAATTGAATATTTAAACTATGAAAAAGACCACAGCTGCATCTCTTGTGAGTCACACAGAAATTTTCCCCCACTCAGCTGTTTTTTTCTAATCACCTTCATTGGACCATATATTTCCTTCCCTCTCCTCTTTCACTGGCTACTGTGAGTAAGCACTAAATTTTCATTTTGTGAAATCACTCCCCTTCAACTATTTAAATTTATTGGCCATCCTACTGTACTCCATACAGCCAGAATACGAAGAGCCCACCCTCTTTCAATCTGTCTTCCTCATTTAAAATTAGTGGTTCCTCACTTAGACTGTTAAAGCTTAAGTGACTCCTTCTTTCATATCTAACTGTGTACTGCACACTGCAAATCTTAGGATAGTAACACATTTTTTTCCATCTTACATTTAAAACCTGCGATATTTACTCCAAGACCACCAGTTATTGGAAAGCCACCATTCTGCCTGTCAGAAGACATCTTGGGATTAGTGGTTCTGTTTTATTCCTGGTGAGAGAAGGAGCATAGGGACATTATCTGCTGGAGACTGCTGATCACCAGGGAGCCTAATTACGATTTCATAGGTTCCAGCTTGGAATTTGTGCTTATATTTTGCTCCTGATGAGAGAAGGAGCACAGTTCCTTGATTCCTGACTGTTTCTGGTTGGGCAGTGAGTGCCTGTGTTGGACCTTTCTGATTGGTCTGGTTGCTATTCAAAGTATCTACCAGGAAAAGGCTGCAACAAGCCTACAGACCCTTGCATCATGTGAGACAAGACTGTTGATCATCAAAGAGCATGTGGCCTGCTTCTCATCTTAGGATTAGTACTACTATTTAACTTCTGGTGAGGGAAGAATGAAAGCAGTATTGTATCTCCGCAGTCTGAAGCTCTGGTGAGATCAGCTCTAGTAGTAGCCAGGTGATAGCCATTCAAGTGGTTCATCTCCTTTCATCATTCTTGACAAAACTAATTTTTTCTTTTCAACAAGCACCTATTTGCTGCTGTCCACCCTAGCTTCATAATATCTTCCTAAATACTTCATCAATAAATCATCAGGGTCTATTTATGAGTTCCTCGTCAAGTGTTTAGCAGTGCCCTGTATATATTACATCTTGAGATTACATTTTTCCTGTAAAAACACCCTTGAATTTAGTTGCACAAAGGGCAAATTGTTTGTAGTGACAAGCCCTGTCCCCACAGCTGCAAACCAGATACTCTTGACATTACTTTATATTCTCGCTGCAACTGTCTAATCAATAAAAATGGACCTACTGTCATGGATATGAACTTTCCCACTATCTCCATTACCAGCTCGGATATATATATATATATATATATATATATATATATATATATATATATATATACGGGCATCCTGAGGCAATGCAGAAATTGCTTATTGATGATCATGCTTACTGACAACCAGCTAATTCTCTAACAAACTGATATGGTATGTGAGAAATGCATTTACAAAATACTACCGCAGGCAAAGCTCTTACATAAATGCACTCCTAATGTCAATTAGGTTTTCAGTAGCACACATGCTGCATCCATCATGCACAGTTCAAAGCAGACACATACAGACCCACATGCGTTGAGGCACTTAAGTGTAACCTTTCTAAACCCCAAATACCTCATAGATGAAGTACACATAACAAATACCCTCAGCAGCCCTGAATACACTCTTTCAAAACAATACCCACATCAATACATATAGCCACATCTCATGAAGCCCCTACTTCTAAGCCTATAAGGCAAGCCACCACACAGTCCAACATTCTGTCGTTAGATACTCCATTGTGAGATATACTGATGTCCCTCTCACCAGTCCGAGTAAGGAGAAAGTCATGGTCATTTGCCTATCAGGGGTCGGGATCCATCACATTACATACTCACACTGAGGTCATTGGACCACAAGTATCAATATGAGTCAGTCATAGTCTATGTGGTGTAAATGACCCGAGATGTACCTCCCTAGAGAAAATGAAGAAAGACATCATGGAGCTCTTGGAATATGTCTCCTAGGCTGGTATAAGCCTAGCATTGAGTAGCATTTTACCTTCGCCATGGATGATACCACAATACAAACAAAAGATGACTGACTTTAATAATTGGCTTAGTTTCAGGTGTCAGTCTAATGGGGTGTGGTATTTGTCAGCATGGAAGGAGATTTTCAGTAGACCTTGTTGCTTTGCCAGAGATGGTCTGCACCTCTCCCCTTTAGGCTTTTAAATATTAGCTAAAACGTATCCTCCCCCATAGTGCCTTTTTTAGGCAATGCCAAACTGAAAGTACTTCCAATACAGCAAATCAAAACCACAAAAATCTAAAGGTGTTACTGCTCAACACTAGGAGTCTAAACAAAAATCTTCTAGTAGTGCAAGGCTATCATGCTTTCCACATATTTAGACAAACTACTACACAGACAGGGACTAAAAATGGAGGTGTCCCAATTTGCATCAAAAATAAATATAGCTCAAGGCTGGTCAAACAGGACAATGCAACTGAGTTTCTCCATGTTCAAATTCACACAGGCACAATTCAATACCACTTCCATGCAAGCTATAGGTCCCCCTATGACCAAGGAAACCCATAACATGTATTTAAACTTATTGGATACACTCACCATCCAACACAATACCATATTCATGGGTGACATTAATTACACAACTATTAACTGGGAATCATATGCAATACCAAACATACAGGCACAGAGATTCCCGGATTTTGTAAACACAAACTCCTTTGACCAGATTGTCAATGCACCGACCAGGGGTGCAAACATACTAGATCTGTTCCTCACTAATAAGTGAGAGTGTTGCACACCCCCTAATGTAATGTCTTCTCTGGTAAGGTCAGACTACAGAATGTTCTCCTTTGAAGGAAAAATAAAACCTGGAACCCCAGCTAACCCTGGAATATTAAACAACTGCTCTAAGGCTAACTTCCTACTATTAAGTTATAACCTGGCAAAATTCTGGGGCTCCATAAACCCAGAGAACACTGCTGTCTACATAGAACTGTCCACAGAAACCCTATACAAGCATGTTAATGCTGCATAGAGGCAGCTGTACAGACCAGGAAGGAGTACAGAACTAAGTCATAAAACAAGCCACCCCAGTGGAATGACATCATCAATAGGCTGTATAACAGAAGGAAGAAAATCATGGCAAAAATTAGGAGGTTCAGCACCCAGCAGAAGAAAAGCACTCCCAAACTAAACAAATAACTCAGAGAACCAATAAAGTCTACCAAAGCCAAATTTGAGGTAAATTTGGCTTCCCAGGCCAAGGACAACCACAAAGTATTCTTTAGCTATGTCTGCAACCTCAAAGGCAATACACAACTGTGTACAGAGCTCACTGTTAATGGTGCCACCTATACTAAGCTAGAAGATATAGCAAACCTACTGGCTGACAAATTCAGCTCCAACATTACTCCTCTGTCTCCCTCAACCTCCCCTCAGGAAATACCATCAAGTACAACTCAATCTACTATCACTAGGGAATGGGTCCTTAATGCTCTCTCTCTAAGGCCAAGAACACTGCATCAATAGGCTCAGACAATATCTCCAGATGCTTTCTAAATAGCATGAAACATGACCTAGCAGGCCCTCTGGAATTGCTATTTAGCTGTAGCCTCCAAAGAGTCTTTGTGCCTCATGAATGGAGAATGGCAACAATAATCTTTCTGCACAAAGTTGGGCCATCTACCGACCCAGGAAACTACATACCCATAAGCCTCACTAGTCTCATATGCAAAGCCATGGAAAAAATTATCATGGAAGTAATCCACTGACTGTAAATGATTGTCACTGTTGAAGTGACAAACTGACCCCATGTGTAAAAATGGGAAAAGGGGTTGTGGATGGATGGATTAAACTCAAGAGGTTAGGTATAAACCCTTATGTCACCCAGTGAATAGTCAACTAGTTCACAGGCAGTACACAGGAAATTAGAATTAGGGAGTCCACCTCTTCAAAGAGGCAGGTCACAAGCAGAGTCCCTCAATGATTGGTCCTGGGATCACTCATTTTTGACATTTACTTATCTGAAATCAAGGCAGATGTCAATGGCCTCTGGCTGACTAAATCTGAAGATGATTGCAAATTAGGAGCTGTCACTGAATCACCCACTGACACAAATGTTCTCCAGGAAGGGCTGACACAGACAAACAACCAGCACCAGAGCTATGGACTAAAACTAAATGCCAAGAAATGCATAATAGTATCCTTTGGGAAGTCATCTACCCCTGGTAACTATCATATTGAGAACACACCCCTAAAAGATGACCCAGTAGTCACGGACTAGAGGACACACATAGACAGTAATCTAGCCTTCGACCGTCATGTGTCTACAGTAGTGAGGAAATCATTCTCTGTTATGCAACTTATAAACAAAGGCATGGCATCTAGGTCCAAGGAAGTCAGTGTTGCACTGTATTCGGCATTCATCAGACCTATCAAGTACAATGCCCCCTTTGGTATGTACCTAACCAGGCACACCCAAAAACTGGAACATTCACAGAAATTTCTCAGTAATACATGGCATAAGTGACATGTCCTATGCAATCCGCCTCAAGGCCCTATCTCTGTATTCTGTCTTATACAGGCTGTTGAGGGGACATCTGTGTCTGGCATACAAGGCATTGTCAGACTCTGCCCTAATGGACTTAGTGCATACCACCAAAACAAACAGCACCAGAATTACACATTCTATAGACTTAAACCTTGTCTCTGATAATAACAGGAGAGACAGGTATGTATCCCAGAGACTACTTCTTGTCTGGAACAGGCTCCCTCTATCATTGTGAATTTGAGTTTCTCCCTAACCTAATTTAAGTCTAACTTGGACAACTAGAGGGGGAACAAAAAATCCATCCCTGTTTTGGCACCCATGTCTCTCATGGACACAGGCAGCCTGTAAATTGTTCATCTCCCAGGCAACTGGTTACACTTATCTTGGGTACCAGGACTTCAGAGATTTGGGATGCATGGTTAGGCTTAAAAAAGGCCCTTGTGGTCATTAGCCTAGGAAGCACCTATGAACCTATTTTCTTTTAACTTAGTTGTTGTTGTTGTTTGTCTTTCGGCTTTTCCTGGTTAGGGGTCGCCACAGCGGAACTCCAGTCCGCTAATGATTGGCAGTAGATTTTCACAAATGCCGAGGTGCCAGCTCGACGTCCAACCTTCAACGAAGGCATGCCCATTTACGCATGTCTTTCGAATGCCCTCCCAACTGCGGGGAGGACATGCAGACTCCACACAGAAGGCACTCCCCACACTCCAGCCAAGAATCGAATGGGGGAACCTCTTGCTGTGAGGCAACAACGCTACTATTTAACAAGGTCATCCATTTCCAAAATGAAGATACACTGTCTCAGGTGTGCTACTGTGAATAAATAAAATTGAATGCATTAGAAAATAAACAAGTTTAGAGCTGAATGATGTCTACTGTGAAACAGTGTCACAGTGTCACATGCATTTATGTAACATCGCACAGACATATGACACTCGACTGACAATCTGTTGACACCTACTACTCTGGCACCCACAGTGCCAACTAAATATCTGCTAAACAGCACTAAAGCAAACAGATTGTGTTGTTTGTTTTGGTAACAAAGAATTCCATGCCCCCCTTGCAGAGGGCTCAGTGTACTGCACAGAGTTTGGTGACATTGTCAGTGTCAGTGGGTTCATTTTCAGCTATCCTGTCTACACTGAAAAGGTTTACTACTAATGTACATGCACCACTTCACTACTTATACTACACAGCTTTTCTTTAGTAAATAATAAATAAGGAAGATATCTGAATGAGTTATACTGGCACGGCATTAATATGCATTTATTGCTTTTTACTTGTCTCTTTACATATACAAATGCATATACACAAACACTATATATATATATATATATATATATTTTTTTTTCATATATACATTTTGAGTTGAAATGTAAATACACCAAATTATCTTATATTTCATGCATATAAGTATTACAGAAAAACTGCTATCAGATTATCCATACTTATGTATTAAAACATTTAATATCCACAGAACAGTTGGGAGGGGCAGGTATATCTTGCAGAGCATACTGCTGCTCTACAACAGACTCCCCATCCATGTAAAACAACGTTTATTCCTATCCACATTCAAGTACAACTTGGATCTTTGGATGGGAAACAGAGAATTTACCCCAAGACTGCCCCATTGTACTACTAATAGACAGATGCAGCTCCTAAAAGCTTTATGCCATGCATGGGTCCCCTCAAGTTATCTAGTGTATGATCCTGGTTATTCTCATTAGGGGTAATATATAATTATCAACAATGCGAAGGGTAAGGCCAATGTCTAACCGAATGTGATAGGTTAATTCAAGAGCAAAAAGTGAAACTGGCTAGGTTTGAAATAACTCGCAAGGGCAGCTAGCCTAGTACTCATCTATGAAGCTATAAACCTATAAACCAAAAGCAAACTTCATACAACAAGGGAAGAGTCATGCAAATACTATAACTATGTTAGTTTATATGCATAAATATATTAAGTTAGTTAATTAGACTTTGATGACGAGTTAGTCCCACTAGGCTAGTGTCCTCTTTTCAGGGGACACCCAAGGTGGTATTTATACTAACAGGGCATATCTAAAAGAAGGATCATGTTAACATTTTCATAAATATTAGAGAATAGTATAGTTATTTGTTTTCATTGATATGCACTTTTCCTTATTTATCACACATTGCTTACATTTATTGCACTTCTACTGCATGCATCGAAGGTCATGGATGAAATTAGTCACTTAGATCAGTCCTATTTATTTAATTAATATTTGTTTACTGGATAAGTAAACTGGCCATGGACCCTTTCAGCCATGACTTAGGCCATGTAAAAAGAAAGATAAATATAATATAGTTAAAACAAGCATACATTGAAGCACAATAAAATAACAGAATAACAAAATTCAAACAGGCAATAACTGAGTAATGCAACAGATCTTTTGTACACAAAAACACTGTGTAAGTGTTGCATAATAATGATGACAAAGTAAATGATAACCAGAAACAAGCAAGGTAACAGAGGTAGAGGCAATATAATACACAAGCTGCATTTAATAACTGCTTGACAATCACAACCCCCACCACACACACACACACACACACACACACACACACACACACACACACACACACACACAATCTTTAAAGGGAGAAATGCTGTTGAAAGATGAGAATACACGCTGCTAAGCTTCTTGCACTAACGTAGAGAAATGTAGCAGATAGACAAACTTCAGAAAAATACTATAAATTAAGACCCCATACTATATGCTACAATGAGTATATCTTGATGTACTGAAGTACACAAGCATCAAACACAAGAGACTGAGGCCAGCATTCTCAAAATGTACTTACCAAAAAAAATATATATCAAAACAACTACTGATCACAAAATTAAAATATTTCCTTTTGTGGTTGGTTAACAAAAACACTACCACTACATTCAGATGCATTTTGCCTGAACAGTGCTAGTGGTATGGAATTGTTTTTTGTCTAAAATAAGGTGTAGGGTTGAGGTTACGGGCAGGGGTAGCTAATGTGTTGTAACCCTAAACTGAAAATGGTTGAACTGGAAATGTCGACAATTTTCTTTGGTCAAGTCAGTAGTACAACCCCCCCCCCCCCACAAGACCCATGTTAAAGCCTATTCTCTGGGGGGGGGGGGGTTGTTTTTTTTTTGCATGGGGTTTGCATGGAGAGCAAGTATTAATTCCTGCAAGACCCATACTGATCTCTGTTCTGGAGTTTTGATGGAATGGGGAATTTATTTTTTTGAGTGTTTTAAGTGGACTGAAATGACAAGTAGACCAAAGAGAACAGAACCGTGTAAATGACTAAATATATGTAAAAATCCTATAAATACTTATATATATATATATATATTATACATACCATTTGTTGAATGTTTAATTTGATTAAAAATCAGCTGGTTGCGTATACAAGCTTTTTTCTGTGCAAGATAATGGTGCAGTGGGGACTGGGGAATTTGCCCCTTCTTGGAGTTGGTATATATGATTAGCATGAAGTGGGGGGGGGGTTCCACTGGGTTGTCCCTCTGCAAAAATGTTTATGTTTTTTTCCTTGTTTGCTTTTCAGTGCTACGAGTTTCAAGTGTGTATGCTCAGTCACATTAATTTTGATTTACTGAATATACAACTGTCATATATTCATATAACCATGTGTGTGTGTGTGTGTGTATGTCATGCTCTAGTTAGAGCCATACAAGAACATTTTTCCAGAATTCCATGGCCATTGTAGAAATATCTCATCAGCAAAAAACTAATCAGGCCCTCCATTAATATGTTTGATTTATACTGTGTAATGTACAAAGCTAAGTTGTTTCATAGATTAGCCACCCTCATTTGAAAGAAAGTACCGCTGATGTTATAATGTTTTTTATATCTAGTTAAATTTTGAAACCCTTGCTTCTTGTACCCACTTAATATAGTACTACCCTTAGTTTTAACGTTGTCCTATGAATACTGCTCTTTAGTAGTTTAAATGTGCATATTAGTAAAATTTTAAATCCTTAAGCCTCTCTGTATAAATAAAGTCTTCACTTGGAGTAATATTTTTGGATATATCCTACTTTACTTATGCAGTTAATTTATAAATATAAACACCTGAACTACACTCGGTCAATGGTCTTACCAAGGAGTTATACACTGGAACCCTAAATTCTTTGTGGCTCAGGATAAAAGATCTCAAAAATGATAGCAATGTTACAAAACGACCTTTGAGCAATTATATTAACAAAACTTATCTGACTGTATTTCATAACACTGAAGTTCCTAAAGATATTACACCTTGACAAAAACTCATTGTTAATGGTATATAGCAACATTGATTACACAATCTCGAATGCATTATTTGCCATTGTTAAAGGAAATAAAATTATTATCTGTCCATGCACATAGACTATGACGACAGCTTTGCAGACCAAACTTATCCTCATTTGAATGTACTTCAGCAGCCACTTTGTCATCGTGTGCATATTTTTCAATCTTAACAGAGGCATTTAAGGGGGTAGTTAGCCTAAAAGCATTGAACAAAAAATGGTCCCAGCATATACCCCTTAATATGCCAAAAGATTCTAAGAAAGTTTTCTTAATCTTAAGTCATGTCTGTTTATTATACAACCAAGATCTTAGCCACTTTATTATACAGAGATTTATGCCCTGGTTACTGACAGAGTAGAAGCTTTAGCTAAATCCAAAAATATAATGCCCACAGGAAGCTTTCTAATCCAATGTCTCCACTACTGGTAAATAAGGGCTTACTAGGTTTATAAAGCATGGACAACTATTTGTGAAACTGTGGTGGTTAACAAATCTTATGCAACTGAAGTAACGTTTCCTTAAAAGCATTATCTCAAAAGATTTTGTGTGTTAGTACAATTGTTAAGGCTTTCAGCATCCCTACCCTTAAAATGCAGTGTAAATATATATATATATATATATATATATATATATATATATATATATAAGCAAACATGTTTTAGTGATTCCCTGAACAAGTAGAATAGATCTAGTCATAAACTGCCATTTAATTTAGACATAAAATATCCTCTAATCCCATTTTAGTTGTAGGACATAACTTTCTTTTGTATTTTGTGAAGGTTGCTAAATTAACTTCATATTTAGTGTTAGCCTTCCTTAATTCCCTCAAAGTGTACATAAATCATCATACATTAATTCTTGTTATATGGAAATTGTTTCTTAAAACAGGTCAAATAATATTTATTTTTCCTAGACAAAATGCTTACGTTTTCCTTCTAAATAAGGGTAATGATTTTTTTTCCGCTATACTTTGTTTCTATAACAAATGGAACATCTATAGAAGTCAAAGAAGTCAATTTTTCAGTAAAAGGTACCAAAAATATCTTTAATAGAAAAAATATTCTTTTAATTTCTGCAGACCAACATATCTAAATCTAACTTTGTGCTATCATGTTTCAGCCTGTAAAATTCCTAGTTCAGCTTTTAATAACCATTTGCTTACATACTAAATCACGTCAACTTATAATGGAATGGATAGGTGTACTAAGTGAACAATGAGAAGACATGTCTTAAACTGCTATATCTTGGCTAGTTATGACTTTGTCAAAAACAATTCTAGTAATTAATAATTCCTAGTAGAAAACCTCAGTTTTTGATTGTAACTGCACTGCACACAATGTTCCAAGAATCCACATTCCAAATTCTTGAAGAAGTACAGGAATAACCAATCTGCACTATAACAATACTTATAACAAAAAAAAAAAAACAGGACACAAAGGAGTCTGAGATGTATGAGACCCAAGGAGCAAACAGCAGTACATTAAATAAAAAAATAATAATAATAAATTTTATTCCAAATCATTCACATCTGAATTAGGTGTGTCAATACTTTCATCAAAATTCATCATGGGTTGACTAAACATTTTTTGGGTATAAATGGATGGCAGCTCTGAAAATGTGAATATGAACTACTTCTATTTCACATAGGGAGGGGCTTCAATTCTAATATCTCCAGAAAACCTATGTTTAGTAATGCATAGTCACACATTCAGCATGCCCATCCATTTAATCACAAAAAAAAAGTTTAATCAACAGACAGTTCATAATGCTGGCATATATGGTGTTCTAAGATGATACTTTTGATATTGAAAGGAAGAAATGAATTTTGATAGGAGGTACCCTAAGCAGCTGGTATACAACATTAGTAATGAGGTGGCACACTAAAGATTGAGTAAGGATAAACCACTTTTAGATGTTGTTCTCTTAAAAGAGGCTTCTAAGACAGACACACTGGTGAGTAATTCAAATGATGCAAGTAATTTTGAAACATCTCTAATTTTGCAGTATTATTCTGGAGAAATTAAAAATGTTATTAAGCAGAACTGGAATATTTGTAAAACTAGTGAGACTATTTTTAAGATAGTAGGGGAATACCCACAGTTTGTTTATAAAACAGGTAATGATTTACAATCATTATGTGAAAATAACACATATGGTAAGCTAAAAAGAAGTCAACACTAAAGGAACTGAAATAAGCAGTAACTGTAAACAGTGTTATAATATAAAGGGTAACTGTGCTAGTATCAGAGTGATATATATATATATATATATATATATATATATATATATATATATATATATATATATATATATATATGTGGGTGTGTGCCTATCCTATTAATTTACTAAATGCTTTTTCACTGTCCCACTGCATAAAGGTGGAAACTCTACTGACCCATAAAGGTGGAAACTCTACTGACCCATCGAACTACAGGCCCACAGCTATACTTTCCCCCTTATCAAACATACTAGAAAAGTCCATCCACACTCAGCTCATGAATTTTCTTCTCCAGGAAAAGCTAACACTCATATAACATGGCTTCAGGCCACACCATAGCACTGCCACTGCACTATTATCTTTTACCCACACAGTAGCCAAGGCCAGGGACAGCAAACAACTAGTATTTTGCCTTTTCCTTGACCTCTCCAAGGCCTTTGATACTGTCTGTCACCCTTTATGTCTGTCAAAATTATCCAATATCAACCTCGTTGGAACCACTCTTGACTGGTTTGCAAGTTAACTCTCCGGTAGGCAGCAATCAGTCAGATGGGTCTCTCCCTGCTCCTGCTTCCTATCCATCAAAACTGTTGTCCCCCATGGCTCCATTCTTGGACCTCTACTTTTCAATATCTTCACCAATGACCTCCATACTGCCTGCAGACAATCCTCCCCTATTTAATATGCAGATGACTCAACACTCCTTACCATCTCAAACACTATTTCTGACCTACACACACACACACACACACACACACACACACACACACACACACACACACACACAAAAGTCTTTCCTTTCCACTGAAAAATGGCTCTCCGACAACCATCTCATCTTAAATCCAAAAAAAAAAAACAAAACTTCTACTATTTCTACCTCGACCTCTACCACACCATAAAACCACCTTCATTATTACATCCCTTGACAAGTCCACCATAAAAGCACAGCTCCATACTAAACTCTTAGGAACCATTATTGATGAACTGAAATTTAACCTGCACATCCAACAATGCATTAAAAAAACACCAAAAACTTGGACTATTATATAGAAATAGAAAATTCCTTACCCCTGACACTAAGCTCTTCCTGGCTCAAGCACTCCTCCTCCCTCCCTTCCCTATGCAGCTCCAGTCTTTACTAATATCCAACAACACTTTTATCTAAGCTAGAACAAACATACCACAAAAAAGCAAAATTTGCCTCTAACTTACCACATTACTCACACCCTCTGCCTTGCTCTCTCCATCTCCAATGGCTAAAATTTCCTCAACAACTCCAGTTTACTCAATTTCAATTCCTACACTCCATTCTATATAAACCCACATCCTGTTCTTCCCTCTCCTCCCTCATCACTTATTAAACTCCCAGTCGCTCTCTTTGTATATCTAATCAACAGCTTCTTTCCATCCATAAACCTAACAAAAACATAGGTAGACTTCTCTACAAACATACTGTAGCCCAGGCCTGTAATAAACGTCCCTCATGCATAAAAAACACTCTCCACCCCCAACACTTCAAAAAAGAGCTAAAACAATTTCTACTTGACTCTAGGTCTTGTCATTGCCATGACCCTACCTAATCTCTTCCACATCCTTTCTACCAACAATGCACTGTACATTACTCTCCAACTCCTAAACTACTATCTCTCTATCTGTCTTCTCTACTCCACCTTTCAGTTGACTACAATCCATGTAAATATGTATATACTATTGCCTCACTTTACTTTCCTCTTTTTACTATAACCCCACCTTTACCATCTTCTTGTTTTCCTACATCTCTACCGTTACCTTCATCTCATTCATACCTCCCCTGTTATGGAAAAAACAAAAAAATTAGCTAGGTTGATTCTACATCTTTAACTATAGATTGTATGTTTCTCTCACTGTATCTACTCATGTCTCAGAGTATGTTAGACTATGTCAGTCTTACATGTTTTGTATAACGCTGCTTTATTGTAACCTCATAGTTTTACTGTCTACTATTACTATGTACTGGAGCTTGTCTCCACTGAAAAAGGGCTATTTTGCTCAGTTGGACCAACCCGGTAAACAAACGTCAAATAAATAAATTAATAAATAAATATAGTGACGTGATCAGCTTGCCTATGTTTTTATATAGGGAAAACAGAAACAACTTTCAGAACAAAAATATATATGAGTATTGCTATGATATACTGAAAAGTAATAATGCCAATAATCCCCCTATAAAAACATTTTCAGAGTTGTTTGAATTTTAAGAAATGTAATTTTGGTATTTTGGAACATGTCATCCAGAACCTGAGAGGCATAGCTAGGGAAAAAAATTGGGATATAAAGAATGATCATGTCAATTTAAGTTAAATGCCACCCCCCCAAGGAATTAATGAACATGCCTCAGTAAACTCGGTCCTTAAACTTTGGCCAGCTACTTGCCCAAAACTACACAGGACACACTGAACCCCCCAGCGATATATCTATATCTATATATATATATATATATATATATATATATATATATATATATATGGATCTAGGACCACCAAACACACTTTAACGAAAGCGCTTTCATCGCAAAAGCGCTTTCGTTAAAAAGTGTTAATAAAAAAAAAAACACTACATTAAAAGTACTCCTGCACCCCCCAATTTTTATATATATATATATATATATATATATATATATATATATATATATATATATATATATATATATATATATAAATATATGTGTGTGTGTGTGTGTATGGGTCCACTTTGCAATTTCAAAGCCCAAAATCTCGTTCAAAATACTGATCCCATAAACTCGAGATTTTGAAATCTCGAAATTACAAAGTAAAAAAAAAAAAAAAAAATACTAAAAACTGTTTTTGCAGGGGGGCAAGCTCCCCTGCACCCCCCACACCCCCTGCAACTTAAATATACCATCTCCTACGCTTGCCATTCTCTCCACTATAGCGCGATCTCGGAGATGGTATATTTAAGTTGCAGGGGTTGGGGGGGGTGCAGGGCGGCTTGGCCCCTGCAAAACATTGCTTTAGTTCGTTTTCTTTTTTTTTTTTGACACCACTTTGTAGTTTTGAGATTCCAAAATCTCGATGTTTTGAGTTCGATATATATACACATACATACATGCATACACACACACACACACACACATATATAAATATATTTATATATATATATATATATATATATATATATTTATATATTTATATATATATATATATATATACACATACACACACACACACATACATATATATATGTGTGTGTGTGTGTGTGTGTGTATATATAAACACACACACATATATATGTGTGTGTATATGTGTGTGTGTCTGTGTATGTATTTGTGTGTGTATGTATGTATATATATATATATATATATATATATATATATATATATATATATATATGGGTCCACTTTGTAATTTTGAAAGCCAAAAATCTCTTTCAAAATACCGATCCCAAAAACTCAAGATTTTGGAAACTCGACATTACAAAGTAAAAAAAAAAAAACAATAAATACTAAAAACTGTTTTTGCAGGGGGGCAAGCCCCCCTGCACCCCCCACACCCCCTGCAACTTAAATATACCATCTTCTATGCTTACCATTCTCTCCACTGTAGCGCAGTCTTGGAGATGGTATATTTAAGTTGCAGGGGGTGGGGGGGGTGCAGGGGAGCCCTGCAAAAACATTATTTAAGTTAGTTTGTTTTTTTTTTTTTTGGCACCATTTTGTAGTTTTGAGATTCCAAAATCTCAATGTTTTGAGTTCGATGTATCAAAACTCGAGATTTTGGGCTTTCGAAATTACAAAGTGGACCCATATATATATATATATATATATATATATATATATATATACACACACACACACACACACACACACACACACACACACACACACACACACATATATACATATATATACACACACACACACACACACACAAATGTGTTTGTGTGTGTGTGTGTGCGTGCATATACACAGGATCCTTTGATGACATGAAATGCATATCTTCTCCAGTAGCCCTCCATACCTTTATAAAATATATGTCTTCTGTATTTTTTATAACAAATGACAGATGTAACTGACAACAGCACACGTTAATGAACTGATGTGTACTGGAGTAGAAAGACATGCCCATAAATCAAACAACTGCTCTAAACCCAGAAGGATCACACAACAGGCAAAGACATCATAATCAAAACCCAGTTTTGCAATTTTCCAAACTCTTCAATTTACTCCCTCTATTCAGTGAAATGAGAGCAGAATGGATAAATCAGAAGAGCACCATGATATTTAGGCTTAAGGAGCACTCTAGACATGTACCACTTTTTCTGCTGTTGACATATGAAATAACTGATATAAGATGACAGAGCACACTGAGCCTGCCTGAAAGTATCTACTTCACTTTAGCAGCTGCAGCTCCATTCATTTCTCTTTCTACCTAGTGCAGATCACTTGACTTTCAAACATGGCTTGTATTTTACCACCTCCTCTGGTAAGCCTTACTATGGTCTCACTAACCTTTCTGAATGTAGTATTTATATCAGTCTCAAATAAACCTCTCTTACCATGTCATCCCATATGTCCTCGTATGTCTCCTGTTTTACCCTTAATTTCTTTCATTTTGCCTGCCTTCATATTACATAGCATTTTCAGATTTGATCTTCCCACCCCCTTTTTTCCTCAAGAAATATCTCTTCAGTGTCCTCTCTCTTTTTTACTCCAAACCTAAAATGTTCATCATATTTTAGCCTTACACTGCTTTTTTTTTTTTAGAACACTGACCTAACTAGTCTCAAGAAATGCAAATGCTATTTCAATGAAGGCCTTATCATTACTGAACACAGCTAGGAGTGGTCTCTTGGTTCCCAGAATCCACTCCCACCCACTCTTGTTATGCAGCCTGTCTCCTGTTATCCATTGTCTGCCTACTCTTTAGTCTGTTGTTCAGTTTCTTTCACTTCAGCATGCATGCTCTGCTCAGTCCTGGCAGTTTAAATTTAGCTTTGGAGATCTCTCTTCATGCTATATAATCACCTGACAGGAGACGGTGGTTAAAATATCTAAATAATCTGCATGGAAAGCAAAAAATGTGCTTTTTCAGATAGAATATGTCAACCAAGTGTGTTTTGATCTCTCCCCATTTGGCAGCATATGGAAATAGTTCTCTGATGTAAAACTTCTTTGCTGTTCACGAACTGTGAAATGCAACAACACCTCTTATAAAGGTCCAGGCTGGATGTCAGCTACCCAAAAGTCATCCTTTATCAAGTCTGGCCAAGTTCCTAGATTCTCAAATGATACACCTGACACTCCCTGCAACTCACAGACTTCACCTGTTGTCACTACAGAAGTACAGGTCATTTCCACATGAAACTCTGCTGATCCTGGCGCACTTCTGAGATTGAATCTTCACATGTTGATATAATTTCCAAAATGGTAACGGCTGTAGGTTCACAGGAGGTAGCCTGTGGTGCAGCCACAACAGAGTGGACACTTTCTGTGGTAAAAATACTAGGCTCACAGTGGATAAGCTGTACTGCAGAACCACTGTGTTGTCCTGAAGGCAGACTGCTTGCTGAATTTCCCTTCTCTGATGACCCACAGAAAAATGTCCTTATGGAACCTTGCCGTCTCTTTGCATCCTCATTCCTCTGCTGCTGAAACTTTCTTTTTGCTGCTCTTGACAAATATGTACACTTTATCATTTCTAACTTAGAATGGAAATAAAACAGAATTACTACACGTTCAGACAACAGGTCCTTTTGTCATAATGTTAGTAAAATGCACCACACTGGTACACATTAAAACACCACTTTCTTTGCTCTACCCTAGGCCACATAATGCCTACTGAAAGTATGTGTGATAAAAAGAGGTCAGCATACTGAGCACGTATTCTGAAGATGATGATTTTTGTCAAATTATATCCATAAAAATCA
The DNA here is from genome assembly GCF_019279795.1 of Protopterus annectens. Taxonomy (NCBI): domain Eukaryota; kingdom Metazoa; phylum Chordata; order Ceratodontiformes; family Protopteridae; genus Protopterus; species Protopterus annectens. Next base: position 23,756,720 of record NC_056731.1, read on the forward strand.
TCATTACACAGAAACAAGACCCATATGACAACAGTGGAATGTTACCCATCAGATTTACTTGATGGACTCACTCAGGTAAACTCCCAACTCTGAGGTCCCCCACACCACAAAACGTGAAATGCAAACTGCCTACTAGACAACCAGTGTAAGTAACGAGTATCTTAACTGTAAGTTTAAGCTGCAAACCTACAACCTATCCCTTAACACACTGCCTGTGACACATGCCTTTTCTGCTTACATAATACACTCACTATGTATACTTCACTTTGTGCATTATTCTCCCAGCATCCTCTACCGTATTGCACTAGTATTCCTACAAATAGTCATAAAGAAAGGAAATAACCCTAAATATATGGTGTGTAACCAGGTAGCAATACCATCCCTTTAACACTACATCTTTATTTGAAAGATGGATTTTAAAAAATGTTGCTTATCTGACCAAAACTGGTATACCTCAATGGCCCACATGATGATGACCGCAGTGCTAAGGTCATACTACTGCTAAAAAATGCATTTGGGTTAAGCAGAAAAACTAAAGCTACCACACTAAGTCAATGAAGAGCTATACAATCTATGGTGCAATGCACACCCAACAACAAAAATGGCTAGTTGATGCCATGTTGCAATATGGTCAGAAAAACAGAAGACAAACAAGGATCAGTTTGCAAATAACTGTAGTAAAGGCAGATCATCTAGCAGAAAAATGTCTTAACTTTCAAAAAGTCATGTTAGTACGACTGCAGGCACAAAAGAATGGGTGACTAATGCTGAACAATGTCCATACGGACAATCTGTACAACAGCCATAATTGGTGTACTACAAAATTTGTGTTACAATGACATGAGTTACTATTGTATCACAAACAGGAAAACTGAAGTGACTTCTAGATATTTATAGCAATTTTATTGTATACTACATACTTGTACTGTATTTCATAGCTATTGGCTCACTGCTGGTTTTCTGCTGTGTTAAACATTTCTGCAGTGTGTTCTGCCTAAAATAGTTTAGGTAGTAGCTGTAATATTCTCCATATTCCTGATTGTGTTGTGGGCCTAGTTGTTTGTTAGAGGCTGTTTTCTGAGCTCATTGTCCAGGCCATCTTAGTTAGCAAAGACCATCCCCCACTTCAGTGAGAGTTTAGTGTTTATGGTCATTGAATAGTTGGGTTGTCAGGTCTATGGCTTGAAGAAAGCACCACATTGGTTCCTTTGAGCTTTTTTTTAAAGTTGTTTCAGGTTTCAACTTTCTGTTACTTAAGAAGTTAACTCAAGTGTCTCAGCCATTACACACATCTGTCTGAGGAGGGGCACCTGATCTGTGATATATAGCAACAAGTGACCTGTTTTTTGTTTATTTGTAGTAGTTATTGCTTATTCTAGATATTTATAGCAATTTTATTGTATACTCCATAATTGTACTGTATTTCTTAACTATTGGCTCACTGCTGGTTTTCTGCTGTGTTAAACATTTCTGTAGTGTTTTCTGCCTAAAATTGCTTCCCACTCTCCCTCCCTACTGGCATCTTGTCTTTATACCTGCTGGCCATGCAGTTGCCTGGCCCTACTCTAAATTTGATCTTGGACACTACTCCTAGTCTAGCTAGTGTCATTAGCTCATTCTACCTAATACAGAGAGAACATCTGAGAAGGCCAACCCACGTAGTTTCTTTCCTTCTGTTCCTCCTTCCTCCTTTCTTAAATTGCCTGAATCTCCTTGTGTTCTGACTGTGCTTCTCAAACATTTTGGAAATATAGAGTATATTTTAGTGCATTTATTAAAACTGTATTTGCCTTAATATTGCTACAACTCAAGTGCTCTAGATTGCACTTCATCTGAATTGTTTTAATGTGTTTTAGTTGCTTTTCTGTATATATAGACTTTTCTGTATATGTAGACTAGCTACTTACTCTACTGTATTACTGCCTCTTAAATCGTTTTTCAGTTATGCACTTGCCTTGCTTCATTCAAAATGTTTTAAATTGCTAATTTTGTAGAGTTTTAATTGCATTTACTGTTTAGGGCTACACACTCAAGTGCTTTAGCCTTTTCTGTGTTTATTTACTGTATTATTATATTGTTTAGCCTGTTTTAACCAAAACAAAAAAAAAAAAAAAATACTATCTTGTTTACTCGTTTCCCATCTTTCCTAGTTAGTATAGTCCAGATCCCAGGCTTTGCTGGTTTCAGGAACTTATTTTCTGTGCTCAGATCTTGCTGTGATAAGAGGGAAGTCCTACTGCTTACCAGTGGGCATTGTACTGCCTATCTAACACTAGAGGAGTGATTTCCAGCTCTGAAATTGTAATTTTATTAGCCATTTTGGGCTGATTTCTATCACTTTCAACTTTCTGGCTTAAAAATGCGTGTGTTTGCACATTGTTGGCATTATGCAGCACCGCGGGGCTATGGTTAAACTATTCCAGGTGCCAGAAAGTCTGCGCTTCAGATTTTCCCTTAGAACTAGCTGGTTTCTCAATAGTAGCACTAAAATCTGAACCCCTGTGACCAGCACTTGCTCTAGAACCTGCTGGAAAGCACTAGGAAGCCTTAAACTGATACAAGCACTCAACTCTCCTTGTTAATAAGGAGAAATTAATCGTAGGCACTAAACAGCCTATAATTGCAAAGTACCTTGCAAAGGTCAGGGAAAACAGCTCTTGTACTTTACAAAAAAAAGCACCTAAACAGGCATGTCCAAGGGTCAGCTTCCAGTGATTTCTCCTGTCCACCTGGTGAATCTGGGCATAGTGGGACAATGCAGCAACTGCCTCATGTACACAGACAACCCTCTCCTCCTACCACCCAACACTACAACCTGCAAGAGATGCACTTATATAGCCAAACTGGAAGCAAAGCTCTCTCCAGCCAAGACTGTGCTAGAGAGTCAAGAGATGAAGGTTAACACCTGCACTACACCTCAAGCAACACATCGCCCTTCAAAACCCACACCATCAACACCCACACATAGCAACACTAAACCCACATATGCAGAGGCCCTTAACATTAACCTGCCCAAGCAACAAGGACCTCGGAAGCTGAAATGCAAACAAACACCAGTCACAACCAAAGTGAAACATAGCTCACAACACCAGTGTGCCACCCAACAACAACCCCTAAAGCAAGACAATGTACCCAACACTTTAGTCATAGGTGACTCTATAGTCAGGCACACTGATGTCCCACTTACCAGGCTGAACAAGGAGAAAATTACAGTCAGCTGCCTGTCAGGTGCCAGGATCTGCCACATAATGCATGCACTCAAGTCACTCCACAACAAGTACAAATACGACTCTGTCATTGTCCATGTTGGAGTGAATGACTTGAGACGTACCTCCCTGGACTACATGAAGAGAGACATGGTAGAGCTCTCGGATCATGTGGCTCAGGCAGGTATGACCCTAGCCCTGAGTAGCATCCTGGCTTTGCCCAAAATGAAAACACAGTATAAGGACAAAATGATTGACTTCAACAATTGGCTAAGCTTCTGGTGTCATTCAAAGGGGATCCAGTATCTGTCTACCTGGGACGACATAATCGACAAACCACGATGCTTTGCCAGAGATGATCTGCACCTGTCACCCCTGGGATTCAGGTTACTGGCTAAAGCTCTTGCCACCCCTATATTGCCTTTTTTAGGCAAGGTTCAAAGGACAAAACCACCACCGTAACAGATACAAGCATGCAAAATCTGAAGGTAATGCTATTCAATGATAGAAGTTTAAACCTCAAAATGCACTCTCTCGAGGCACTCCTAAAAATGGAGAACACCGATATTTGTGCAGTAACTGAGACCTGGTTCAAGGCTCCAGAGAGCACCCCTGAAATACCAGGCTACAACTCTTACCACACTTTTCGGCCACCAAACCAAGACCAAAATACAAAAGGTGGAGGAGTGTCCATATTCACCAAGGATATTCAAACCTCCAGGCTAGTTGCCCAACACAATGCATCTGAAATTCTCTAGGTGCAACCAACACTAGGTAAGACTGCAATCCAAATTGTAGCTTACTACAGATCCCCCACCATGCCCCAAGATTCTCACTACACCTTTCTAAACATACTGGAAAATATTAAGATACAACCAAACACCCTAATACTGGGTGATTTCAACTACCCTGCCATTAAGTGGGAAAACTACTCCGGTACCAACATCTTTTCCCAACGGTTCTTGGAATTCATAAATTCCAACATCCTGGATCAACCAATCCATTGTCCTACCAGGGGCTCCTATATCCTAGACCTGGTCATTACCAACATGGGAGATAAATGCTCCACACCAGTGGTTACCCCCTCATTGGTCAGATCTGACCATAAGCAAATCACCCTTGACATCCACATACCACCTCCACCCCCCAGTAAGGAAACCTCTGTAAAAAACTTCTCCAAAGCCAACTTCATGCTACTCAAGTCAGAAGTCACAAACTTCATGACACCTATGCAGACGGGAGCTGAAAGTTCGATTGCCGAATCCTACACTAAGGCACTGTACGAGCACATCCAGTCATGCATAAATCCGTGCCATCCCCAATAGAACCAAGATGCTCTTCCCCAAAAAAAGGAAGCCAATCTGGTTGTCCCCTGCCATAAACAAACTATACAACAGAAGGAAGAAACTGTTGCAGAAAAGAGAAAAATCCCAGGATGCAAAAAAAACTCCCTTAACAGCCTCAGTAAGAAGCTGAGATCCCTCATAAAATCCTCCAAAGCTAGTTATGAAAATAAAATTGCCAAAGATTCCAAAGACAACCACAAGGCATTCTATAGTTATGTCAAGAATCTAAATAGCAATGCTCAGATCTGCTCTGAGCTACAACAGAATGGCATTAAATATACGGATCCCAAGGATATTGCCATATCCTGGCAAATCAATTTAGTGACAACTTCACCCCCTCTCACTCCCTAAAGGGCCCATCTCAATACCAAAAGATTGCCAAATTCTGGTAATAATGGCCACACAGGTAGAAACCACACTCTACAAAGCTAAGAATACAGCATCCATGTGACCAGATGACATCCCAGGCTGTGTACTACATGAACTACAAAATGAACTGGCACCTCACCTAAGTGTCATGTTTAATCAGAGCCTCACCTCAGGCTTCATGCACAGCTACAGTTATCCCACTCCACAAGGGGGGATCCACCTTGGATCCCAGGAACTACTGTTCCATCAGTCTGATGAGCCTGATCTGCAAGAGCATGGAACTCATAAACAAAGACATTGGCAACCTTCAAACACTGGACCCCACCCAGTTTGGGTTCGTGAAGGGCCGATCTTGTCTCCTGAACCTGATTGACTTCTTTGAATCAGTCTCCAGAGCTGTGGATGAGGGTAAGGCGGTCCACACAGCCTATCTGGACCTCGCTAAGGCCTTTGACACCATCCCCCACTCTGGAATCATAGATAAACTTACTAAGATGGGCATAAATCCCTACGTCACTCGATGGGTTGCCAACTGGCTTACTGACAGAACCCAGACTGTAAAAGTAGCTGACTCCAAATCCAGCTCCTGACAAGTGACAAGTGAAGTACCTCTGGGTTCAGTCCTGGGACCGCTCTTGTTTGGCATCTACTTCTCTGAAGTGCAGGCCAACACTAAGGGACTCTGGCTAACAAAGTTTGCAGATGACTGCAAACTGGGAACCACTATTGAATCGCCAAATGATGTGGATATTCTACAAAAGGGACTTACAGAAACAGATGCTCGGTGCCAGAGCCATGGGCTCAAGCTTAATGCCGAGAAATGTATAGTTATCCCCTTTGGGAAAAACCATGTACCCATGAATTACCACATAGATGGCAGTACACTAAACACCGAAAGTATGATAAGAGACTTAGGGACACAGGTGGACAGTGGTCTCACCTTCGATAACCACATCGCCACAACAGTCAGGAAATCCTTCTATGTGGCACACCTCATCACTAAGGGCTTTTCATCCTGAAAAAGGAGGTCATTGTCTCACTGTACTCATCCCTCATTAGTCCCATTATAGAAAACAATGCCCCGTTTGGTATGCACCTCACAAGACATCTGCAACAGCTGGAAAGGCCACAGAAATACCTCACTAAAAGAATCACAGGCCTAAAGCAGATGCCCTATGCTGACCGTCTAAAAAAACTCCAGCTATACTCTGAGGCATATTGTCTACTCAGAGGAGATCTCTGCTTAACATACAAGGCCATGTCAAACCCTGAGCTGTTGGACATGCTCCACTTAAAAGAAATCCCAATCCCTCAGAGCCACATGCTCCAGGGATCTAAACCTTGTCATCACAATGAACAAAACATGCTGGAGGGATAGGTTCCTGACCCAGAGACTCCCCATATTCTGGAATAGACTGCCCATACATGTCAAGCAGAGCGCCTCCTTGGCCCTCTTCAAAAGGAACCTTGACGGTTGGATGGGAGATAGGAAATTCACCCTGGGGATTATGTCAGTCACCCTGCTAGACAGGGGTCCAGGGAAGTAAATAATGTGGTAAGAAATATCCAGCGAATTGTTATGGCTAGGCTTGTATAGGCCCTTGGGCCGATAGCCTAGTACCAACCTATGAAACAGTGGCCAGTAGGCAAAAGAAGTGTAATGCAGGCAATAGGTACAACTGAAGTGTATTACAAAATGATACACATCCACACTGCATACTGTCTGTTTTGTTGCCATCAGTTTCTGTTGTATCACAGCAAAAAGACTGAAGAGTGAAAGTAAGCAAAAATAACTCCATGACAAAGGCCCAAATCCTGGCATAGATTCTCAGTATTTCTCTTACAAGAACATTCCTAAAACAGGTATTTAATGACCGTACACAAACTTTTCTAGAACTATCTATTGGCATTTATTTACTGAAGGATAGTAACCGAAACTGCAGCAATTAGCAGCGAGAACCACAGAGTTTAAAGTCAGACACCATAAAATGAAGGCTGACCTCAGAATATTCTGTCTCTTTCATGCCCCAAGTAAGTAAAGAGGGCTAAAAGACTTAAAATATTGTTGTTATAAGCTATCTGGTACAGGTGACTTGTCTGAAAGAATCAATGGTTAGGTAGAAAGCCACAAGTTTTAAATGGAGCATACCAACCTATGAGGTAATAAATAAAAAATATGACATTCACAAAAACTATATGCACTTTCATCACACAAACCAGCCAAAATTCAGGAATGCAGTGATAGAATGACAGGTACTGCATAACTTGTACAACACTGTCATACACATACCCCCTGCTTTTCAACCTCTTAGCATAGAATTCTAAATGAAGTCAAAGTTATTGGTAGAACAAAGGCATAAAAACAGGGACATATTATAAACTTAAATGCTACAACAGGACAGGTATTGCAGTTGTATGCATTTGGTCAAGGATATGAAGTCTGAAGCAATTTATTGCTAGAAAACCTCATTTATGAGGGACAGACCAGAAGTATCAGACAAACATTTGGACATTGTATGACGTTCTGGATTGAACCCACAAAGTTAGTAAAGTGGATTCTGAATTCTACAACTGTGTGGTGATTGGCCTCCTGCATTACTTTGAGTGGGTTCAATCCAGCTACTTCTTCTGGCTTTTGTGTTTATCTGCTTCAGTTTGTGCTTTGTGACTTTATTGTATGACTTTCTCACAACCTCCTCCCTAACCTCTTAGCACAAGAACTCGGGACTTAAGCATAAAACCAGGGAATGTACGATGCATTATGCTAAAGATATGGAGTGTGTTTTAGCAGCTCCACTCCTCAAAGTTGTGCTACAAAGCCACATTTTTGAGGGACAGACCAAAAATATCAAGGAAACATTCTGCAACAGTCTCACAGCCCTACTCTCCACCCCCATTCCTAGCACAATATTTCCTAGACAAATTCAAAACTAATCTCAGAACAAAGACATAACATTAGGGATACTTATAAATGTTGCTATTATAAACCTGCAAAGATAGAGAATAATAGGCTTAGCATTAGTATGAATTATAACATCATCATCTGTACATTCTGAAACATTCTCACAGCCCCTGTTTCCCCCACTACCAACCTGTCAGCACAATTTTGGGCAAAGCACACAAAAATAAAAAAATCACAGGACAAAGGTGTAACATCAGGGATTTATAACACTGGTCTTATGAAAATGCTAGAACTGTTTTTGCAGTAGCATGCATTGTGTGAACCCAAATTGTATTTTTTTATGAAGGACAGACCGAAAATAACAGGCAAGCAACTACACATTATAAAACATTCTCACAGCCCCTACTCTACTCTTAGCCACTCAACACAACAACTCTGGACAAAGTAAAAAAAATAATCACAGAACAAAGTCATAACATCTAGAATAGTTTTACACATTGTGGTTATAATCTTATAAAGATACTAGTGTACCAGGTTTTGCATTAGCATGTATTACAGTAATCTAACATCTATACCTTCTACAACATTTTCATAGCCTCTAACCCCCCCCCCCCCCAACTCCTCAGAACAGCAATTCTGGACAGAGCAACAAAAGCTCAAGAAAAAGGCATAACATCAGGGAAAGCTTTGAAACACCACTTACATAAAATTTTAAAAATGAAAGAACAAGTAGTAAAGGCTAAGACCTATCTGAACATTATTTATCACAGATAAGCCCCCCCCCCAACCTCTTAGCACAGGAATTATGGACAAAACCAAACTAATACTCTTTCAACCACAGCCCCTCTCCATTCCCCCCAATCCTCTTAACACAAGAATTCTGCACAAAAAATATTACAATCATCATATCCATATGTTCTATCAACTCTCTCCAACCCCCCCCCCCAAAAAAAACAGAAGGGTCCCTTTGCTGTAGTTGGTAGGAGGCTGCTATAAATCCTCTGTTCACTCTTCACAGTTGTAGGCTGACCCCTTCTTACTTCCACAAAGTGCAGAGTCAGACAGACCAATTCAGCCCTTTTAATTTGCCCTGAAAGGGCCACATTTTCAGACTTTTTAAAAATTGCCTTAAAAAGGCAGTTAAAAATGCAGCTGGACTCCTTGCTTGTCCCAGTGAATGCCGAAAGGCTTCCTTCCCAAGTCTTGTTGCCAAAAAAATAAATCCCAATGGACAAAGCAAACTCCTGTCTTGATAAACAATTAGAAGGAATGCTTGCTACACACATGCCTGTTTAAAGGCAGTTGACATAGAGTGTTTTACATGGACCAAACAGGTCCTTGCTTCGTCACTTAATTTAAAAAAAAAAAAAAAAAAACACAGCTTAATTCCCTGGTTAGTGCAACCATTCGGGTCCTTGCTTAACCGAAGTGGACCTGATGGAGTGCAATTTTTAGCTGACAACACAGGGATGTTTTAAAAAAAAAGAAAAACTAAATGTTTTAGAGTGAACGATCCTGCATGGCAGGATTGACTGCCGGAGTCAGACAAAAAAGCAGAAAACCATGTCTGCCTGTGATTTGGCTGCATGTCATCAGTGGGGGGGGGGGCTTGCAAGTGGGGAGATATTTGGGGGGCCCCCATGGCTGCTGGGTCTGTGGGAGCTTAACACTGGCTATGGATACAGTCATGCAGTATAACTGTAGTGCAGAGCATAGCCCATTATGCAATAATACAATTTCTTATAAATCCTTTTGTCAAGCAAACAACAGTTACGAGACAATGAATAAAAGCAGCATCCCCAGCACCTGATGTATACTTATGCACACAGTGACAGAAGTGATATCCTAGTGTTCAACAACGTAGTTATGTGACAGTAGCTGTTGATAAGGGATAGTAAGCTGCTCACTGTGTAGCTTACGAGACCTAAATATGTCAAGCATCTAAATCACAGCTACACAGATTTGTATTTCTTAAAACCAGTGCACTGAAAAGCTAATATAGCAATAACCCACGCCTGGGTGTGGGTAATGCTGGATTTACCCACGGTTGGCGTGGTTTCGCCCTCGGGACCAAACAAAGACAACCGTGGGTAAATCCAGCATTACCCACCAGAAGTGGTTATTATTATATAATGCCATTATTTAAGAAAAGAAATAATTACTTTTCTTAAATAATGGCATTGTATAATGCCTCTTTGCTGCCCTTCCGCACCTGTCTGGTGCATGTCATCAGTGGGGGCTTGCATGTACTGGGGCCCCATGGCTGCATGGGTCTGTGGGAGCTTAACACTGGCTATGGATACAGTCATGCAGTTAACTGTAGTGCAGAGCATAGCCCATTTGCAATAATACAATTTCTTATAAATCCTTTTGTCAAGCAAACAACAGTTAAGACAATGAATAAAAGCAGAGATCCCAGCATCCTGATGTCGCTATGTTAAAGGAGTTTAACATAGCGACAGCTAAAAAAAGCAACGGAGATCTCCGTTGCTGTTTTAATCTGTGTCGCTATGTTAAACTCTTGATAAGCGATAGTAAGCTGCTCACTGAAAAGTCCGGGCGAGACCTTTTCCATTAGTATATTGAGGGATTTACAGCACGCTGGTTGGGCTGGCCAATCAGTGCACTGAAAAGCTAATAAGGAATTTTCTTGATATATAACCATGAATAATCATGGTCAAAATGTTAATATCCAAATGGTTTTGGATTCCAAACTACTTAATAAAGGGAAATAAGCAAAAGACACTCACTCCCTTATGAAACAATGTGCTGGAAGAAAAATACATAAATGCAACACTAATATATACATATACATAAAGTCATTTGTCAAGCTGCACAGCATATCACAAATCACTGAAAACATTTTGGCCAAACTTTAACCAGCAAAAAACACGTTAAGGCTCTTTCAAAGGTCATGAAAACCAAATGGCTACTCTACTTATGCATGATCCTTGGGGCCGAGGAGCTGTGGATTACGGCATCGGAGTTTTAATGGTATTTTTTTCAAATAATTTTTGAGCTGAGACTTTTCAAAAGACATTTATATACAGATCATCTGAAAACAGGCAGTGGATCACAACACTGTGATTGAGATGGTATGAGGTAACTTTGGAATGGAGTTTGGAAGTGAGTTGGGGAAATGTCACATTTAAGAATTCTGCATATAGCAGTGAATGGAAGAAGAGCTGTGCATTTTCTGAAATAAATCCATACAAATCACATGAGGAAGCTATATTACTGTTCATATCTGAAAAAGAGATGGCTAAATCCACAGAAACGGTTCAAAAAGATCAGTAGATCTTTGAGATTTTCGACATAAAAGTAGGAAAGAAGGGAAAGCCTTATTCCAATTAATTCTGGAGGATGCCTTCTCCAATGGTGCTATTGGCTGTGGGTTTTCCAAAACAAAATATTTTATAACAGTAGAGTAAGCAGTTAGTAATTTTTTCATTTAAGGTGGTTAATATGGTTTGGCATTAACACTGTTGTAATCAGTGCAGAGGTCAAGACATTTGAAGAAGGAGACAAGTTCAGTGTAGTTAGCATGAAAGAAAAGGAAGATGCCACAGAGATGGAATGAAGTTTGACATGAGTTTTGAATGCCATGAATGAAGGATTATTTAAGGACTAGGCACTTACTTTCAACTAGCTTAAAAATGCTGAGATCATGAAGTAGGTCTGCACAATAAAAATGATGGAGAAAGGATCTGCAAGCAACCTGATCATAAAGGATTCATAAATAACATGATCATCAGCATACAGAATTGTGTTAGTAAATTTAAGATGAAAATACTAACAAGGAGGAGGCCTAAGACTGATCTGTAAGCAATTCCAGGTGAAAAAAGGAGCTTTATAGGAAAGATTCAGTCCTATTTAAATACTGAAGGATTGGGTAGAAAGATACCCAAACTACAATATGATAGAAGGTATAAAGCCAAGTGAGAAGCAAGTATTGGTAAGAAGTTTGTGATCTACAAGATCCAATGCCAAACTAAGGACAAGAAAGATGGTACCAGTTAAGTGATCTTTGTTTATGGTTGTGGGGATGCGGTCTGAAAGGGTGATGAGAAAGGTTAAAGTACCTTTACCATGACAGAACCACACAGGTATTTAATAAGATTATATAGAGAAATGTATCCTGAAGTTTCATAGAGAATAGCTTTTTCTACCAATGTTGTGAGTGCAGGAAGCAGAAAGATGGATGTGAACTTCAAGGCTTTGTTGGGAGTAATTGTCATAGGGATGCATTATGAAAATATCTTATTTCCACAGTGATAGAAAGTTGCCACAGGTGAGAATGAGAAAGAGAGATAGACAGACAGACAGATATATGAGACAAGATAACACAAGACGAGGTGCTGGACAGTTATGTGTGATGTCTTTACAAAGTTTATGGTATCACAGGAACAGATTTCCTGATCCTAAGTGTCTGTGGTAAGGGACTAAGAACATTTTCAGTTTGTTTTAAAGATTTTTTAAATGAAAAGGCAGCATAAAGGGATCTTTGACTGGAGGGGACAGAAGAGGAACAAAAGAAAAGGAAATCACAAAATGACAAAGCAAGCAAATAAATTCAATTCTGGTGTCGCTTGCATTGGCAGATGGAACATTCGGTATTGTTATTTGCTTAAAGAATTATTTATGTCAAACCAAAGTGTTTTAAGATTGGAATGGAAGTGGGATGACATTTCCCAGTAGTGGTTTGCTTTTTACCTCTTAATAGATTCTGGACAGATTTAGTCCAGATATTTGGACTTGTTCCTTATTTTCTATAAAATGTCTGCTTTCTATGAGTTGAATGAGATTAGGAGTCACCCAGGGTTCTCTGTTTCCTTTCCTATACACAAGGATGGGATGAATATTTAGTCTGAGGATTTTTGGGGGATGTTATGACTGAACAAACTCGGCTGGGCCTTGAGCCTAGTAAAGGTGTGACCAATCAGTTCAGAGTATTTACATACAGACCACATATATGTGTTCTGCAGATTTGTACCTGAAGGGATGAAGAATAGAAATTTTGGATTAGGAGACTAGTTGAAAATGCTGACAGTTTAGGGGATGAACAGTGAGGCTATGAATTTTTGAAAGGTTGTTTGTGGTTGATATGTTGAAAAGAGAAAGGCTTTTTGAATGTGGATTGAATATGGAAAAATCAGACTGACTACCTTAATGAGGGCTAGGCTTGGCAGGCTCATTAATAAGGAGGGAGTGACTAAATCCATCAAGGGAACCAAGGAAGTTAGGTGTTGAGTTATCAATTAGAAATAAGTTTGTTATACCTGTGAGAACAGGTGAGAGGCATTAGTAAGCCAATATGAGTCATAGTTTAGTAGTTTTACAAAGTGCCAGTAACTAGACAATCGGCAGAGATGTTACCAGTAAACTGGAGTAGGAAGTCACCAGGTTGTATAAAAAGTGCTTGGTCTGTCTTTGCTGATCCATGTACAATTTTGGAAATGAAAACCAACATTTTAGCATTCGGATTGTGTAAGTTAGAGTGCAAGTGAAGTGTGCTGTATCTTTAAGGAGCATGTCAAGGCTGTACGTGCACGTATAAATCCCAGACACGTGCACTCCCTAGTGCCATTATGCAAGAGCAGCCAGAGTGAGAGCATGCATGATCACAGTTGTTAGTTTGTATATAAGTTACTTAAGTTAAAGTCAGTAAACTTCTATAGTGATGTGTTTGTATAAAATAAAGCTACTTGAACAGAACCCACGAAGACTCTTCTACTGTGTCCAAAGTAGGAGAGCGACATGGTGTCAGAACCGGGATCAAAGAGAATAAGATCCAGAGCCATGAGGTGCAGAGATGACACTGAAGGTAAAACCAAGAGAAATGAGGACAAAAAGAGCAATAAAACAATCAAAGGTAATGAGAAGCAACACAAACTGTTTATTTGCCAAAAGAGACAAGGGCATGAACAGCATCACTGAGCAAGTGGAAGGCTCGAAAAGTTTGTTAACTAAAAGAAATGTTTAAAATAAAGGTATTTGATACAATGATGATTAACAGTAAAGCAAAATGAGTATGTTTAAAGGCAAAACAAGCGTATTTAAAGCAAAACTGGACATGTTTAGAGTTAAAACGAGCACAAGAAAAGTACATTGGGCATGAAAAGGGCTTAAATGAGCAAATCAAATATAATAAGGGCAAAAAGGGCACATTAAGCAAAAAATAAAGTATGGCGACTGCATGTATTTTGGCAAAGTGCTATGTTTTGGCATAACTATGACTTCGTATTGTATCAATGGCATAACTAAAGTTATTCGATGCATCTCAAAGTGTATAAAAGTGCTTACACAGTGTGTATTACTGTGCATGTATTTTGAAGGGTTTATTGTATGAGAAGTGCAACAATTTCATGAAATACAGTCATGTGTCTTGTGCTGGGTGTATCTATTCGCAAAGTGCTGCCATTACAGAGTGTTTCTTGTACTGTAAAGAGTTGCCTAGCAAGGTACCGCCATTTTGGGGACATTTCAGTGTGCTGTGTGCAGTTATTCGCAAAGTGCAATTACTTTGAAATGTTACAGAGTTTTGGGCAAGAGAGTTTCAGTTTATTCACATTGTGCAATTATTTGATGTTTCTTACACTGATAAGAACTGATTTCCTGCAAAACGATATTACAACAGTATTACAGTGCCCACGTGTTTATTTCATTTGCATTGTAAAGTTGTTTGAGATGTTTCTTAAAATGATGATGAATGACATTAGTATTGCAAAATGATATTACAAGAGTGTTAAAAGTGCCCGAGAAGTTTATTTCACAAAGTCCAATTATTCAAAGGTACTACACGTTTATTCATATAGCATAACTTCAAAAAGCCCAAAAGGTATAAATTCAGAAGCATAAAGGCATTGGACAAAGTTACAAATACTGGCATACATTTCTAGCATATGTGCATACCTGTATGTTTGCGTTTATTTGCAAACTTCTTCACTGGTATGTGTTAATATGGCAGACGGATTTCGAAAGCCCCTACCACTTGTATTTGATTGGAATATTGTATAGAATTGGAGAATACTTGAGCAAGAGTACAATATTTTTATACAAGCAGCTTATGCAGATAGAGATGCACGCACAAGGGCATTCATTTTGCTAAACCTAGCTGGGTCAGAGGCTATAGAAAGAGAGGGTTAATTTGTGTATGCACCTGCAGTATATGAAGGAGAAGGTGAAAACTTTCATATTGTTGTACAGACTGAATCAAGAGAAGACCCCAAGTGTTAGAAGTGCAATTTAAGAATAATGTGTAACCCCCAGACAAATACTACATTACAGAGCCATTTGTTTTACACAAGAGATCAGAAACCAGGGGAAACATTTGCAGCTTATATAACTGACCTGAGAAACATAGCTAAAATGTGTTGATTTGGTGACTTAAAAGATGAGCTGACAAAGGATAGGCTTGTGTTCTGCTGTGATAAAGATTTTACTTTGTGACAGTGATTTAACGTTGAGCAAAGCCATAGAGATTTGTCAAATCCATGAGGTGACAGAAAGACACACACGTATGCTTGCAAGTGACAAGAGCATGGTTTCAGTTGGCTCCAGAGCAAATGCTGATAGTATGCAACACGTGGCAAACAAAAGCAGGCCCAAGCACATGGCAGCTATGAGGTTTCCAGGGAAGACACATGGCTTTCCAGTAAGTTCAAAGAAAGGAGCACTCTCCAGCTCAGTGCAGTACAAGCATGAATCAGCAAAACCCATGTCTAGTTTATTGTTAACTGTCGCAACTGTGGTGCAAACCATGAGTCTAAATTAGAGAAGTGCTTAGTGTTTGGTCAGCAATGCCATAAGTGAAAAAAATGGAACCATTTCCAAAAGGTTTGCAAATCAAGCAAGCCTCACACAGTTGTAAAGAAAAGTCGCACAAAAAAACAAGTTGATCAAGTAGAGCCGAAGCAGTCAGCCTTCTTTGTGGATGGTGTATCAGTGCTTGATGAAAGACTTGATGGAGTGAATTTATTAACAAGGAGCAAAGAGTTTTGTACTGTCCAGATTAATGGAAGATCCACAGAGCTTAAAGTAAACACTGGTTCAAAGTGTAATGTTATATCAGCAGCCTCATTTGTTAAAGTGAGAATTAATGAACAACTCAAGGTAGCTAGCAGTGCAAGACTTGTTGCTTATTGGATGTGAAGAAATTCAAACCGAAGGGTCAGTGATCCTTTCATGTTATTTGGCTGAGAATTGTTACAACCTGTTATGATACGTAGCCTGAAGACCAGTGCAGTCTTTACTGGGTCTAAAAGATAGTCTGAGAATGAATCTGCTTTCTTTTGCTAAAGAAGTTCATCATGTAAGTGCATTTCTGAGTTCTAATTTTTCTGAAGCCATTTTCTCAGAGTATGCTGATGTTTTCGATGACAAGTTAGGCAAACTTCCAGTTTTGTGTTCCAGGAAGTTAGACCCAGAGGTCACTCCAGCAGTCAGACCAGCAAGAAGGGTTCCGATAGCTATGCAGGATAAAGTTAAGGCTCAGTTGGATAAAATGGTGCAGCAAGGTGTGATGTGTCCAGTCACAGAACCAAGTGAATGGGTGTCGTCCATGGTAGCAGCTCACAAAAAAGGCTCAGACAAAATCAGAATATGTATTGACCCAAGAGATTTGAACAAAGCATTGAAGAGACCGTATCATACAATGCACACGTTGAAGAGGTTACAGCCTTAATACTAAATGCCACTCTTTTCTCCGTCTTGGATGCAAATAGTTCATTTTGGCAAGTGATGCTTGATTGCAAATCTTCATTTCTAACTTCTTTTGTTCTCTGTGTGGCAGATACATATTCCTAAGGATGTCAATTATAATAAATTCTGCAAGTGAAGTCTTTCAGCGTGCAATGGAGCACATATTTTCAGGTTATCCTTGTGCCATAATAGTAGATGATTTATTGGATGGAGGCAGTGGTGTAGAAGAGCATGACAGAAACCTCAAGAAAGTTCTAGACAGAGCACATGAAGTAAACTTGAAGCTCAATCCTCTGAAGTGCAAATTCAGACTTCCAGACGTTACATATGTAGGTTATCAGACCCAAACAAGCAAGCAGCTATTCTTGAGATGTCAGCACCAGATAATGTACAAGCTCTACAACGTTTTCAAGGCACGGTCAACTATTTAGGCAAGTTTATACCAGACTTCAGTGAGTTGACAGCACCTTCAAGAGAGCCAATGCATAAAAATGCTGCATGGTCATAGTTGGAACAGCACCAGAAGGCATATGAAGACCTTAAGCAGAAAAATGCCACCCCACCTACATTACGATACTATGATGTGAACAAACCAGTTACTCTTTCCTGTGATGCTTCAAAATTTGGTCTTGGTGCAGTTATACTTCAAGAGGGCAGACCAGTAGCCTATGCATCTAGAATACTAACCCAAACTGAGATGCAGTATGCTCAAATTGAGAAGGAGCTTTTGGCAATAGTATTTGCAGGTTCAAAGTTTCATGATTATATTTATGGTCAAGCTATTCAGATTGAAACTGACCACCAACCTCTAGTTACTATTCTAAAGAAGCCTATGTATTCCACTCCAGCGAGATTACAAAGAATGATGCTCAAATTGCAAAAGTACAATTTCAAAATGGTCTGCACAAAAGGCAAATTCTCTGTCTGGCTGATACCTTATCCAGATCACCCAGAAATATGACAGAACAGCTTGACGCAGTGAATTTTGACTTTGATGTGATCTCAGTGCATAATTTTTCTACCAATATATTTGATGAGTTGAGAGATCACACTGTGACTGATCCAATTTTGCAGAAGCTCAATCGCTACATTAATGTTGGATGGCCATCAAAGCAATCTAGTGTACCATCTGAAGTGCAAACCTATTTTCCTTATGGAGATGAATTGTTGATGGAAGATGCCATTATTTTCAAAGGTCCTAAAATTGTTGTTCCTACTTCCTTACAACAAGAGTATACCCAGATTTTGCATCGTGGTCACCCAGGATCTGCATCCACTAAGAGAAAAATGAGAGAATTAGTATTTTGGCCTTCATTACCAAAAGACATTGATAAAGTACTTTCTTCCTTTTCCGTATGTAATAGCGCTAGACCGCACTTGCAAAGAGAACCACTTCAGCTAAGTCCAGTTCCTGAACTACTTTGATCAACGGTTGCAAGTAATATCTTTGAGCTGAACAATCAACACTACTTGGTTTTGGTAGACTCTTATTCCAACTGGTTTGAGATCGATCTAATAACTAACCTAACATCCACTGCTGTTATTACTAAGATGAAACATCATTTCTCAGTTCATGGCAGTCCACACAAAGTTCTTTCTAACAATAGTACTCAATTTACTAGCCAGTTGTTTCAGAAATTTGCAAAAAAGGGACTTTGTACATGTCAGTAGTAGTCCTGAATATCCTCAGTCAAATGGTCTAGTTGAACGTGCAGTGCAGAGTGCAAAGCAATTACTTGAAAGGTCAAAGCGTGACAATACCGATGTGTTCTTGAATTAGCTTAATCTCAGAAACATACCACATGACAATATTCTTGGCTCACCTGCTCAAAGACTACTTTCCAGCAAACTAGAACTATGCTACCCATTACTTCCAGTTTATTGAAGCCTAAACCTAAGGCAATAAAACCATCAAGGCTCAGTTGGTTTAAAAGTGTAATATCCAGAAATCTAGTTATGACAGATCAAGCAGATTACTTCATCCTTTGAGGGAAGGCGAGACGGTATGAATCCAGACAACGAAAGGTTTTGATCAAATTGGACAGATTACAGGCATCTGTGCCAAGCCAAGATCCTACCTGGTAGACCCTGAAGGTGCGGAATATAGGAGGAACCATAGACATCTTCTTCCTGTACCATAATCATCATCACCATCACAACATTGTTTCTGTGATGCAGACTTCAAATCTAAGAGTGAATCAGACACTGTTCCCATACCAGAATGTGTTCAAAATTCTAATTCCATTCCAGAAAATGTTCCAAACATTCCACAGGTCAAACATTTTGCAGAGACAGTTCCAGTTGCTAAATCTAATTCCCAGTTTTATGTCACATGATATGGATGAGTATCAAAGCCTAGTGTGAAATACACAGCAATGTGGAGTTGACTGTGCATATGTATATGTGTATATATATATATATATATATATATATATATATATATATATATACATATACATATACATATATGTGTGTGTATGTGTGTGTGGGTATACTTAGTATTGTATAATGCATGACAAAGAATTACCTGTGATTTCTGCATGCTAAATAGACTCATAGCATTGTATGATCTATTTCTCAAAGAGTGAGGATGTAGATCAGAGTGCAAGTGATGTGTGGTGTATCTTTAAGAAGCATGACATGGGTGTACATGCACGTATAAATTCCAGACATGTGCACTCCCTAGTGCCATTTTGTAAGAGCAGCCAGAGTGAGAGCATGCATGATCACAGTTGTTAGTTTATATACAAGTTACTTAAGTTAAAGTCAGTAAAACTTCTATAGTGATGCGTATGTATAAAATAAATCTGCTTGAACAGAACCCACAAAGACTCTTATATTGTGTCCAAAGTAATAGAGCAACTGATTTGAACCAGGTTTGGCAAAAGTCAGCCGAAATGAGGGTGCTGTGGAGACTTCAAGTGCAGATTAAGTTGTTTAGCATTTAAACTGCCACAGTTAAGGATAATGAATATAAAACTAGGATTGGGTAGGTTATTTTAGTAAGGAGGCTAGGTGGTGAGAAGGTGTGAGCTACTCGGGCTGGCATACAATGGACCCAGACAGAATTCTACATCACTTGAGAAAAGAAAGAGAAGATATATAAAGTGATGTGACACACATTTTTTATAAATATTGCCAGACATACTGGAAATTAGATAGCTGAGTAAGGGGTGAGAGAAGAACATAGTAAGGCCATGGGAGAGGTGTTGAAATAAGTAGAGGACAGATGCTGTAGTGTAAGAGATTGTGAAGGGGTAAAAGGAAGCAGGAGAGATATGGAAGAGGCAGATGTTGCCGTGAAGAAGAGTACTGAGATGACCTATACAGTCAAATGTGAACAGAAGCAGAAATAGCAGGAGCAAAATGGACAGTTTGAATGGGACAGCAGATGTAGCCATAAGGCTGTCATTTAAATGGGGTGATACAGTGTTAATATATTTGTTTGTCTGTGGAACAGTAACTGTTGTAAGTTGGATGCTGCTTCAAGTATCTCTCACCTAATTATTTGTGAGGGGCAGAAGAGGGATAAAAAGAAAACTACGGAAATACCCAAATACCACTGAGTGTTTGATAAGAGGAGTGGTGGTACAGAAGTATTTTTAGTATTATGCACTGAACAATCTGTAATGCTTCATCTAAATACGGCTTTTAATAAAACTGTTACACTGAAAGGAGATAAATGACTGTGACTGTCTGGCAGTAGCAATCCAGTACAATACTGTTATATTTATTTGTAATCAAAGCAAAATACATGAATGCTATATGATTGGGGTCACCACAGCTGGTCACAGGTGTTTGCAGAACGAGTAGCAGTAGAGTTTTATGGTGTTGAGTTGCCAGCCTGGTGCCCAAACTTACACAGAAGGCACACACATGCACGCACACACACACACACACACACACACACACACACACACACACACACACACCTAGGGCCAATTTAGAATGTCCAGTCCACCCATGTCTTGGGTATGTGGGAGGAAACTGGAGAACTTAGAGGAAACCCATACAAACACAGGGAGAACATGCAGACTCCACACAGAAGGCACCTTAGCTGAGAAATGAACCAGGGAACCACTTGCTGTGAGGTGACAACGCTACCATAAAAGGTAATCATATTGTTAAACACATCATAAAACAAATACATCCATGAATCCAAATGAAAGTTTAAGTTCAGGAGAAATCTTGCTAGTATTAAAGATCATCTCTAGATCATTGCGGAAGTGACACTCCAGCCACATGTGCAAAAATGGAAAAAAGGGATTGTGGGTGGATGGATGGATTAAAGATCATTCACTAATCTTCCAATAACTGCTTTACCTTGTTCAAGGTTATGAAGAACTAGAGTCAACACTACCAAGCTACAAGTGTAGGCATGAAACAATTTAGTCCATTACAACAGAAAAACACACACACACACACACACACACACACATACACTGATATACAAACTCATGGGTAACACAGAGGACTACCAATTCAATCAGTCAGAATTTTTGGGGAAGAGAAAGGAAACCAGACAGCCTAAGAAAATGGTACAATGGTAAAATAAGGATGAAGCACCCAACTTGGAAAGTAATTCACAGAATTAGTTACCTGGAGGTGGCAATGCTAACTACTTCACCACTATGTTGCCCTTATATTAAAGAAGCACATTGTAATTCATCATAATAATAGCAGGATGGATTCCTATCATTTGGCTGGAAACAAACAACCTAAACCCAACCAGTTAAATGCCACTGACCACTTGCCTAAGTAGTCATCACTGGAATGGATCATAGATAAGAATGTCTACTGAAACCACAGTCCTTCAGCACCTGTAGGTAATACCCAAAATCAAATATTAGTCAAGTTTGTGGAGTACAACCTTGTTATGGAAACTCACAGCTACTATGACAAGGGGCTATCACCTACTTTCAATCCCTGAAATTAGCCAATGCTGGTATTCTTTTTTATGATTAAAAAGGCTAATGCCTATAATTATTCAAAAGTGGTGCCAGCCATGTATATCATACATGGAGCTATCACTATGTACCATGCCAGCCATGTATATCATACATGGAGCTATCACTATGTACCATGCCAGCCATGTATATCATGCATGGAGCTATCACTATGTACCATGCCAGCCATGTATATCATACATGGAGCTATCACTATATACCAGCATTGTGTTGCTGATGAGACATGCCCCACATTCCCTAATCATCCTCTTTTGCTGACTCTTTCACCAAAGAGCAGCACATGTACCTCAGTTATGCATTAGCATTTCATTTGGGTGTGCACATCATGCAACACGTCCAGGACATCCAACACATGGATGTTCCCAAACTTCTTAGTCAAGCTTTCCCTACAGCACACGTAGCCACAACTGCATGTGGCCTTTCTATATTTCAACCAGACACACAGATCAAATCCAGAGTGCCTGCACCTGATAACATGATTCAGGCAGAACTACTTCCATGCACTGGGATATCTGCTGGGCCTTAAGCTGTATACTTGTGATGGACAGAAACTTTCATGTTATGATATAACTGTGAATATCCCTGGGTATTGTACTCTTTGATGAAAAGCACTAACTTTGTCTACTGCAACAGAAGAAAGCTTTCTTTTCTTTCTGATACTCTGTGTAAAGAAGAGAGTTTTTTTTCTGGGCAGATAGAAGTACTTCAGACAAGCCTGAGCTTTTGTGATTCACTCAAAAAAGTCTTTACTCCTACACAAAAGGCAATTGTGACAAAAGCCGAGCGAGGCATTTGAACTTAATTTCATTTTGCCAGCAAACATTGATGAGGACTGGTCAGGAATCCACATTCATTATCAGTAGGAAGCAAATATCCACTGCAAAGTAGTTTTCTGCCTGAAGTTCAGAAATGACTTACCAGAAATTGTTTGGTGAAAAATAGCACATTAGCTTAGAAAAGACTAGCTACTTGTCTACAGAGGGTTAACGCAATATAAGTTTGTCATCCCTTTCAACAGTGATTTATCGATTGTTCAGAGTGCCCAAACTACTGCGAAGTGTTAGTTTTGTACTGCAGCCTTTCAGACTGTCATAGATGTGTAAAAATCCAACTTTCTTTTCTGTATTGTTCTGTTTTAAAGTCACCTAGTTTCTCCTCCAGGGGAAACTTATATAAAGATGTTGACCACTGTCTTCCAGTTTAATATTTCAGAGTTAGTATGTGTAACACAGGTAGTCTTTTCCAAAATAGTTACTTGCCTTGCTCTAGATTTACTGTTAACAGTTCTCATAAAGTCAGCAATCTTTCCAAAGATACAGCATGATGCTTCATCTTGATGAAGCAAGTAAACTGAAATCAATACATAATGTTTTTGAATCAGTTAAATCCCAGATATATTCAGAAGCATTCAATGACTATTGTGCATTTGCCAGTGACTTTGATAATTTTATGTGATGAAATAAAATGTTTTGTTACAATTTCTATGCTTATGCACTAAGTAATATGCAGAAGTTCTTCAGTGCTGAATTAACTGACTTGCTGAGTCCTCACTTAATGCTGAAGTCTCTCTCTCAGTCTCTCCATGAAATATCACAGCAGATTTTCACTAATGCCATGTGGCTTGAGTTAGCACTAGCATTCATTTTCTTAAGCCTGCATAGAAAGCATAATCTTTACAAAGTTGCATCACACTTCCATTTGGGTGAAAAAAGTATAGCATTTTGAAAAATTACTCGAAACCAAGAAAAAGGAAAACCAATAAAATCCAAACCAGGAACACTCATAGCTGAAACCTCCAGAAAAAGCGTCAGGATAATTTAGTTAAAATACAAAAATACTTTTATTAAAATACAAAAATTAGCGCTTTCATCCGGTGACCATCACCAGACTTCATCAGACAGATTTAGACACTCAAAACCCTTCTTTATATATAAAACCTTGTTGAAACCAATTAATGTAAACAACCCATGCCCACACTGATTACTTAATTATTCCCATTCACCATTCAATAATCATTGCCCCTAAAGCCAGGTACTAAAAGCATAAATTACCCTATTAGATTTGTTTTTATTGTTACTCTTATTAATATATTCAAAACATCCATAAACAGTGTATCATACTGAAGTAGCAAATAAACATATATAAATATAATGATTATAAAAATTATAAAAATCATGCAAGAATTGTATGTACAACCTATATTTAAGTCCAATAAAATTTATCTTTCAAATACTTTTAGTTTTAATTTACTAGTGATAGAAAGCATGTCATTAAGTCCTGGTGGGGAACATGCATTTAAAAATACCTGCCACCAGGTTTTTCTATCTTTCAAGTGTAGTTTCCAAGGACCCCCTATGGTCTCACTTTAACTTGTTGTAATACTAAAAATGTAAAAGTATGGTCTGGGTATTCCTTAATATGTCATTATAAGGCATTCTTTTCATCGTTTTGCCTTATTTCATATTGATGTTCACATATACGCTGGCCTAGTTTTCGCTGTGTTTTGCCTATATAAAATGCACAGCATTGGCAGCAAATGCCAGTGTATACAACTCCATGTGAATAACAAATGTACCTCCCTTTGATCACTATCTGTTTGTCCCTAATCTTTACTGCCAAGGTTTTCAAAATGTGTTTACATTGTTGGCAAAATCCACATGGTGAAATGTAGCCCTTGCTTTCATTTACATTAGAATTTTCTAATAGGTTTTTAATGTCCCTTCCTTTTCTAAACACTACCTCAGGTCGTGTACCGAAAGTATCAAGCATTGTCTTGTCTTGCATAAGAATAGCCCCTTTTTTATTTATAATATCTTGTATAATATAATTGTCTTTTGAATATGTGTATATATATATATATATATATATATATATATATATATATATATATGAAAGTGCTACATTACATCGACAAACTACAATGTGGATGGCATATTTTTTACAGGGGGCAACCCCCCCCCACTAATTATATATACTAACTCCAAGACTGCACAATCCCTGTGAAAAGGGAATACTCCCTCACCAGTACTGTTGATCTACTACACCTGTCGACCATCTGCATATGCTGACCTTGAGCAATCGATCATCGACATTGTAATGTGTTGATGTAATGCAGCGCAACTATATATATATATATATATATATATATATATATATATGTATATATATATATATATATATATATATATGTGTGTGTGTGTGTGTGTGTATATGTATATATATATTATGTATACATATGTGTATATGTACACATATATATATATATATATATATATATATATATATATATATAAAATGAATAAATAAATATATACATATATATATATATATATATACATACACACACACACACACACACGTGTGTGTGTGTATATTTTCTCTCTCTCTCTATAAATATATGTGTGTGTGTGTGTGTATATATATATATATATATATGTATATATATGTATATATATACACACATATATATATATACTAGTCACTATTGAAGTGACACGAACCCATGTGCAAAAAATGGGAAGAGAGGTTGAGGATTGATTTATGGATATATACATATATGGGTCAGGATGGTTACCTGCCTACACTTGGGTTGAAGGGGTGACCCCCCCCCCAACAAAAATGCTTTATCTATGTGACAGTGGGTTTCAGAATTTTTTTTTCTGTTTTAATGAGAGTTTATTTTTCAGGGTTTCAAGAACCTCAGTTTTGGTGCTTATAAGTGCAATGCACAGCCATTGTTGCCAGGCATATGCACTAGCTTTGATAAGACATCCTTGATATGTCTCGTGCACCACCATTGATAAGACATACCAAGGATGATTTAACTGTGATCAAATAATTCTAATGTCTCTTGCCTTCATTCACAGTCCACCTCTCAACATCTTTTAGACACAGATACTTTTTTGACTTTGTATACATTTAATATTTCACTGTGAACAATGTAAAAGAAATAGTGACCACAGTAATATATATTTTAATTTATTGCTAGCCAGCATATGCAATGCCTTTACATAACAAGCCATACTGTTGATTGTTTAACAGTGATCAAGTGTACATGTAAAGTCCTTAGTTTTCAGACATAGTCTTAACCTCACAAAGACTGCTGCTTTATAACTGTGTACACCTCAGATGTTTCAGTGTGGTCTGAGTGGAAGAGCTTATGGCTGCAGTAATGCAATTCAACTTGCTGATGTCAAACACCCGCAGTACCCCCCCCTATAAACTATGTGAATGACTCGCTATTGGTGTCAAGAGTGTGCTATTTGTTTTTATACAGAGACAGCCTTCCCACTTCCCACCTTCAAAATTCCCACCTTCAAAATAACCATTTCTGGTTATAACCTTAGGATAATCAATGTGAAAAGAATAATGGTCGCAGTGATGTACCTCTTCTCATTATTGTCAGATACCTATACTTCTCCTATTCAAAAAGCCACAATGATGATCATTCTACAGTGATCAAACTACTGCCATGTACTTTTGCACACACAGCTTGTCTTCCTACCTGAAATATAACCACATTCCGAGTGCTCACTTCTGGATATTTGACTATGCCCCCAAACTGAAAGAAGTAATATCCACAGTAATGTATTTCAGCTTGTTTCTGTCAGACATGAGCACTACGTTCTCTCTGACAAGCCACGGTGACAACTGTTCAATAGTCAGGAACACTTGTAGTCTATTTTTTTTTCTTCTAAAATGCCAGAAAGTACTTAAATATAAACTGAGTATTGGAACATCCAAAGAATTCACAGACACTGGCATTTTTATGCCAGAGTATCTCTTCATCATAACTTATTTCCTCATTCTGAGATTTATTAATTGTACCTGTCAGTGTGCTTCACTGAATGTTTTGCACTTAAAATTTTCAGAATATCACTCATAAAAATGGAATATCATTTTTATTATGCATCAGTTACCTTCTCTGTTAACTGCCCTTTGCTTCCACACACAACATCCCAATATTCTACCACCAAAATAACTATATAACTATGTTCTGACTACTGGCTTCCTTCAGTATCTGGCAGCGATGCATCTGATTTCCGGTCACAAATATCATTCAGTGCTGATTAATGACCTACTCTTAGCTGTAATCTGTGTGTGTGTGTGTGTGTGTGTGTGTGTGTGTGTGTGTGTGTGTG
The DNA here is from genome assembly GCF_019279795.1 of Protopterus annectens. Taxonomy (NCBI): domain Eukaryota; kingdom Metazoa; phylum Chordata; order Ceratodontiformes; family Protopteridae; genus Protopterus; species Protopterus annectens. Next base: position 23,783,351 of record NC_056731.1, read on the forward strand.
TGTGTGTGTGTGTGTGTGTGTGTGTGTGTGTTTATGTGTGTGTCTGTTTGTGTGCAGATTATGTCCTTGGATAAATAATGGCTCTGCACTCCACTGGAGAGTTCCCATCCCTGGAAGAAAGGAATGGGCCTTTGAACTTTTACTTCCCCAGGGAATGAACAAGCTAAGGGAGTAAAAGGAAAAAAGGGAAGCTAAAATGCAGAAAAAAAAACTTGTACATGGTGCTTGTGATCAGTTGTGCCTGGCAACATCAAAGAAAGGGGGCTGCAAGAAGCAGCTAAATGGGTACAGCTAACTAGAATGGGACAGGGATGTATTACAGCAAGAAAAATTTTAACCATAGTGACAATTTTACATAAATCTACACATTATGAGTGAGAGATGTATACACCCACAAAAAGTACATATGTTTATCCAGACATTGGCAAACATTCACAGAAGCAAACATGCACATGCAGCACATGTATCCACACTAGAATAGACACAGTTGCACACAAACACCCACAGACACACACACACACTCCTTCCATTTACATTCTTAATCACCTGCAAAATGTCTATTGCTTAAATACCTGCAGCCTCCATCTGCTGTTCAGTGGCAGCTGAAGTGATTGTTATTTATCATAATGCTCTGGGCTGTTTATCCCACATACATACTGTACATATCATCCTAGTTCTATAGGCCTGCTGGCCAAAGGTGTGCTGAAGAGAAGAGAAGAGAAGAACAGAGTCAAAATTTAAGAGAGGCTTACAGAATGCTATTTAATTAAAAAAATACTTAATAAGAACAGTTTTAACCCAGTGCCTCCACCATCTAAGTCATGTCCACAAGCCATCAAGCATTCTTCTTTTATTTCTGATTCCTGCCATCTATGCCAATGAGAAATGGCAGCCTACACAGCTCCATTTCAACACCATAGAAATGGCAGGCAGGCAGGCCTTATTAATATGCAAATCACCTTATCCTGTATGAAAAAGTATCCTTAAATTCTGAGCTATTTTTGAGAAAAACAGTCTGAGAGTTATCTCAGCTTTGTACATGTGTAGCGCATGTGGAGAGTTCAGACTTCTATCTTGCAAGCGGTAACGTCAACAACTATTTCTTAAGGAAAAGAAAGGAAAAAAACAGACAAAATCATTATTTTCTATTATTTCTCATTTAGAGGGACTGCAGCCCATCAGTCTAGTACCACCAGTCACCCTTGTAGTTTAACAGACTACCAATGCAGTCTTATAATGAAGCACAACAGTACAATAGTAATAAATAGTAATAAAAGAATTAAGAAGCTACTATATCAAGCTGCTAAAATTACTGTAACCACACAATACCCTTATACCATACACATGGAAGTTTCACTATTATATATTTTTAAACTAAAAAATCAGCATAGGCAATGTCTTAACATCTCAAGTCAGTGGTGTGACTGTGAATGATGTACTGAAAAGTAGTACTACATACTGGAAAGGTGCAAATGCATAATAAAATGGAAACAAGTACCCAGTACTTCAGTCACCATAAGGACTGAGCAGGACAAAAGAGCAGTAACACTGTGTGATGAAGTTAAATTAAAAAGGTAAGAAACCTATCTTACAACAGTACTAGTCAATGTTGGATTTATCAATCCATTGCAAAACTTCCCCACTTAATCTTCACCCTTATCAGTGAACTGCATGTGCTATAGGTAAATGCTGCATCACATATGGTCAAGCAATGATTATTATTATTATTATTATTATTGGAAAAGAAACTGTATCACAATTTTCTGCCCTACTCCAGAGACCATTCTCACTGTCTGGTTGTTTACTAACAACATTTTTTTACTACTTTCTATGGGAATTTGAGCAAATGATCACAAGTTCATTATTTCTTAATATTTTGATATCAGATCTTCCAAGTAGCATCAATAGCCACTCATGTCATGAGCTGCATCAGTGTCACTGTATACTAAAAGCAGAACATTTGCAAAACAATCGCAAAACAACTGCACAGGGATTATGCACATACAATATTCTTAAAGCTTTGGTGTTTACCACCAACATTATGGACAGAAGGAGTGAACTAGCCTACCCTGTTTGTCCTTTAAGTACATTTAATATTTTACCTCCCCCTCATCTATCCCTTCCTCATCACCCCTTCTATACCCATCCCATTTATGAAGCAAAAATGATGGAGATTCTGAATGACTCTAACAAATACATTAGAGTATCCAAAAATGAAATGAACATAGCCCAACAGTGAATATATTTGATATTGGATGACTTGTTAGAAGGATTAACAGATCCAAGCACACACACTTTGTTATATAATGACAGACCACAGGTACCATCTATATTTGGAATACCAAAGGTGCACAAGAATATAGTGGATCCACCTTTAAGGCCCATTATTTCAGCTGAAGGCTCTATTACAGCACCGGTGGCCAAGTATTTGGACATAAAGCTGAAAGCAATCCCAAGAAATGATAGTAATGTTTTGAAAGATTCCTGGAATTTCTTGAGATGTGTAAAAAATAATTTGTAGTATGACCATGTGCTATTTGCAACAATTGACATTGTGGATCTTTTTGGCTGCATACCCGACGACATGGGGATGAGATGGTTCGAAGAAGCAATTGGTGAGTTTTCAGGCCTGAGTTTTAACAAATTTCTTGTGTGCCCAGGTTTGATGGAAATTGTTTTTAGGAACAATTTTGTATTCTTTGAAGGAGAATTTTTAGAGCAAACTAGTGGTGTAGCTATGGGAGCTAGGTGTGCTCCCATATACGCTAACATTGTGCTGATGGTTTGGGAACATAAATTTATTCTTAATTCACCATTTAAGGACTCCTGGGTGCTTTACAAACATTTCCTTGATGACATAGTTATTTTTGGTTAGACATTGAATCCAGATTTTATGAATTTATGGATTACATTGCCAACACCACTGTTGTTTTGAAATCTACCAGTAAGGTCAGTCATGTGAAACCGGAATATCTGTATGTGGCCATTAGCAAGAGTAATGGTTGTTCTAAGTCTGAGGTATTTAGGAAGGACATGTATTCTAATTCCTTCCTTCACTTCCACAGTGCCACCCAGTAACACAGAAAAAGAGCATTGTAAAGGGTCAGTTTGTCAGGATCAGTACGATGACCTCTGAAATTGATTTTGAAGTGCAATGTCAGTTATTAATCAACATGTTTAATGATAGGGGCTATCAATTCACCTGATAGATGAGATCTATAAAGAGGTGAAGCAGGGCCACAGTAATAAGTTTACCTCAGTTATAGGTAAGGAGTGCAATACAGGAGCTGATAATTCAGAAAACATTAGTTTGCCAAGCAACTTTAAACTTGCTTTTGTAACTGAATTTAATAAGGGTGACTACATTGTTAGAAATATTTTGGAAAAGGAATGGAGTAGGTTCTCCAGTTTAACAGACCTTGGTGGATTGACTAGTGCCCCATGTAAATGTATATTTATGAAGTAACATAATTTGAAGGAACCGATGGAACACAAAACTCACATTGTTTCAAACCATGGCAAAGTGGGAACATTAAATGTGGTAGATGTTCCCAATGTCCTTATATTAAGAATGATGGTAAAGTAGATCTGGAAGCAAGGAACAGATCAATTAATGGTAAATCACATGCTACAAGTGACTTCAAAGGGTTGGTATACCTGGCAAATTGTGTCCAGTGTACAGCATTCTGTCAGAAAAGCAGAAAGGAAGTTAAAACAGAGAATATATGAGCATGTTAATGATATGAAAAACAAGAACAATAGGAATGCCTTATATAGACACAGTTCAGAATGTCCAAGGGCAAAATTTCTATTTTTGTTCTAGATGAGGTCCCTATGGATGTCAGGGGGGTCTGTGGGAAGTTCATATTGAGTATAGATAATATTTAACATTATTTCCTTCCCATGGATTTTTTTTATTTCTAAGCTGATGCATGCAATTACTAACTTTACCCACAAGATGCTACTGAACCTTATGGAAGATGTAATGAACTGTATTTTGTTAGGGATTTTTAACAAAATCAATTTTAGACTGTTAAATTTGTTTCTTACAATACTGAAATGAGATTTTATTTATGGTTATATGGCTACTCAGCTTTTAATAAGGTGGTTTACTCAGGATGAATATAGAGTGAAATAATTGTATAGTTGAATTTTAATATTTAATTAGTGCTGTTTAGCTATTGGATACCTTAAAATGATGTGACTATATATGTATTCACTAATCACATGAATAGGTTTGCATCTGATGAAGTTTTTGCGAAAATGCAAAGATTTGGGAGCATTTATGTGTTGTTCCTGCCTGTGTGCTTTTCGCGTGAATAATAAAGCCTCTTGCTTTGGATTGGTTTGGCGTGGTGCGTTTGTTTACTGGTGACATTTTACCAAGTTTTTTCTCCTTTTGGCTTGAAGAATAAGACTATCCCTGCCAAAAGGAAAGAAAACGTTTGACTCTCTAGAAGAAGCATCCACATTTGTCCAAAAAAAGAACCTTTAAGTCAACCTGAATCCATGGATTCTTCAATGAACTAAAAAAAACAAACTTCATAAAATTAGTGGACTATTAAAGAAAAAAAAAAAACAGAGACAGATGATTACACATAACTTCACATTTCATGAAAGTTTTTGTTTTCTCCCATATAAAAATTGTGGAATCATACACAGAAGGTAATGTAACTTTTTTTCTCTCCTGTATTTCTTTTACACAACAATGTTAACTTTATAAATAATATATATTACTCAAAATTCAAGTAAATCAAAATCTTATCCAACTACAAACTATTTTATACTTTTATCTCTTTATATACATGGCATAGCACTAGTGAAATGGTATAAAATCACTTACTCATTTCATATATTTATATATATTTATTTTATATCATATACTTATTTTTTCATGTATGTGCCTTCTGTTTCAGTCCTAGTGTCATAGTATTTAATCACTGCAGGAGAGAGAAATGCTTACTGTGTTACTGTTAAGTAATTAAAAAGAAAGTGGTGACATTTTATTATTATATATACATTTACTACTTAACTGAACTTCTGCAATGTGCTCCATTTCGCTAATATATCTTATAGCTGTATATGGTTGGCAATTTGGTGCCTTTATTTTAAATATTCATCATTTTTAAAAGTTATGCTTAAAAGCTTCACTTCACTAGAAAATTCCCTCCTACTTACTTTTTTGATAGAATTTTGACAACTTTTGTGACAAGCTCAAGCTTTTAAAGGCTTCAGTTAGCCCACAGACTCATGAGAAACCATCTGCGTTGTCTTAGAGGAAGCAGCCATGACCTCTGAACCTGTTTCTCTTCACTGAACTCTAACAGCCAATCAGATTCAAGAATGGTCATTTGAACTGTGTTTTCATTCATTTAGCAATTATTTTTATCTAAAAAAATTTATAAGCATATGTTTTACTGTAAATAATGATCTATTTAATCTGAATTGCATTTATATTTAAATAAGAGCTACAAATATGTTTCTGACAGTGACAGTTTTAAATGCATCTTTTTTACTGTCTGCTTTAATGACATTGCAGTCCTGTATTTATTCATAGCAACAAATAATTATTAGGATTAATCAATTTATCTTAGTCTATTTAGATTAAAAGAATTTTAAGAAATTATATACAGCTTTGTGTTGTTAGTTCATGTATACATAGTATATTAAATTGAATTTTTCCTTTTTTTACATTTTTAATGTTCATGCAATTTCCCTTTTGCTTGCTATTAACCTGCAGTAGCTAGGAATTCCCACTAGATGTCATGAGAGGGTTAGTTTGTGGCTTTTATGAGAGATATAGTAAGTCTGGATTTAGTTTATCCATGCAAAAGGTTGTTAAAATATAGTTTTATTTTCAAATTTAGAGTTTTTTAATTGTCTATAACAGTTTTAAAAATGTATTTGTGATAATGAATCAACAGAGATAGCAATAATGCCATTAGGAAAAAGAGCAGTTTTATGCCTAGTATGAATCAAGACATTTTGAGATATGAGAAACTGGTTACCCAAGATATATACAAGATTAAAAGAAACCCCAAACCAGTTAAAAGTAATCTATCTGAAGAAGAAAAGAGAGTCCTTATGGATTTGAAAAATAACAATAATGTTAGAATTATGAAACCCGACAAGGGTGGAGGCATTGTAGTTTACGATCAAAAGGAGTATAACAGCAAAATATATGAGATGTTACATGACACTTTGAATTATGAGATTATATCTAAAAATGAGTTAAACACGGCTTATAGAAAGATAGACTATTACATCGAAGAATTCCTAATAGACAACAGGATTAGTGAGGAGTTTTATGAATTTTTAAAGGTAGAATATCCTACCCTGGCTGTAATGGTAGGAATACCAAAGGTACATAAGAATCTACAGGACCCACCCTTCAGGCCCATCATTTTGGGAAGTAAATCAAAGACTTTTCCAATGGGAGTGTTAATAGACACCTTATTGAAACATATATATTGTAAGGTTGACCACATGGTCAAGGACTCATGGGAGTTTCTAAAAAATTACCCAGTGACATTAAAATCTAAACAGTTGATTTTTGCTTCAATTGATGTGGTGGACCTATTTATGTGTATTCCTAAAGAAGAAGGTTTGGAGGCATTTTATAACAGCATATACAGACATAGTAATCTTACGAGAGAGAAAATCCATTTAGTTTACGACCTAATGTCTATAGTATTAGAGAATAATTTTATATATTATGAAGGAGAGATATTTAAACAAATTAGAGGGGTAGCGATGGGGGCAGCATGTGCCCCCATATACGCTAATATGGTCATGTTAGAATGGGAGGAGGAGTTTGTATTCAAAAGTGAATTTATGGGAAATATCAAGTACTACTCACGCTTCCTGGACGACATATACATAATATGGGATGGCAGTCAGGAAGCGTTTAGTAGTTTTTTGGATTATATAAACCAGAGTAGTAACTTTTTGAAATTCACGGCAAACAATAACAACTATGGGGTACCATATTTGGATACACTGGTAACTAAAAGAGGTGACAACTTCCATTCTAACATTTATAGGAAAGACACTTTCACTAATTCTTATTTAGATTATGAGAGTTGTCATCCTGTTAAAACAAAAATCAATATATTTAAAGGTCAATGCATCAGGGCATTGAGAATGACCACCTCCAAAGAGGAAGTTAAAGAAGAGATAGAATTTATTATTACTCTATTTATAGATAGGGGTTATAGTCAAAGTATGATGAAGAAAATAAGCCTTGAATTGTTGAATAGATGGGGCGACAATATTTTTCCACTATTAGGAAGCAAATATAATGAAGAGGTTAATTTGACAGTAGAGAAGGAAAAAATCAACAGGGATTTAGGTAGAGCATGTATAGTAGAATATAACACATATAATAACAAAGTGAAAAACATTTTAAATAAACATTGGCATACTATGTTAACTAATCATGAGATGGAAGATATTGTGGGTAGCAAACCAATATTTGTATATAAAATGGCTTTCAATTTAAAGACTATATTGGAAAAGGTTAAAAGAGATGAAAAAAATGCTGACAGAGATGATAGTCAGCGTACGAGAAGGTGTGGGTGTTGTAAACAGTGTAGTTTTATTTTGGAAGAATCAAGTATAAAATTAGCAAACTACAACAGCACCAAAATCTTTTTCAAAAAAGGGAATTGTAACAGTAACTTTATAGTATACATGGCAAAATGCACTAGGTGTCCGTCATATTATATAGGCAAAACGGAACAGAAATTCAAAAAAAGAATCTATGCACATAATTATTGTATCAAGAGACGTGATGAAAAGAATGCTCTTGCTAGGCATGTTATCAACAAAGGTTCGGAACACGAATTTAGGTTTGGGATTGTAGAATTAGTGACATCCGACCCAAGAGGTAATAACACAAAAAACATACTATCATTTAGAGAAACATATTGGCAGATTTTAACAGATGCCACTACCCCCCCAGGTTTAAACGAAAGTATTTCTACAAAAAGTATAATAGAATACTTTTAATGAATTTTATTAATGTTATATATTATTATATACATGTATTTTATACTTTATAATATTTAGTACAGAAGTTTTTAAGAAACAATATTGATTAACAAGGCTGCATTGATGAAATTTTGTTGTGTATTAATTGAGTGTATATGTCTTTAAAGATGTAAAAGTTTTGGCGCCAAATTCAAACTATTTAAACTATTGAATGCAATTGTATGACATTCTGATGAAGCCTACGTTGTTGGTAGGTGAAAGCGCTTAATCCATTGTGTGCAATAAATAGTTTTCAAATACTTGAAGCGAATAGTATTTTCGTTACAGTTTTTTCGTGACAGTTTGGATTTAGCCACACAGTTTACGCATTGGCGTTTAGCAGCAGTTTCAAACGCCTTGTGGTTCTGTTGATAATGAATCAAGGAAAGCATTTTTCAATTTTACTTATAATAGCAGTCTCCATCAAATGATAATATTTAACATTATATCTATTAATGTCAGTGGGTTGAACAACCCCATGAAAAGTAGTGTCAACAAATATTTAATGCTATATAAAGCAGATTTTGCATTTATTCAGGAATCCCACTTAGTAACAGAAGATCTAAATAAATTAACATTTAAGGATTATAATATTTTGGTAAGTGCAAACTACAACCACAAAATACTCTGTCCTAATTTTACACAGAAAATCAATACGAATTCTAGAAACAGTTGACTCATACTCAAGCAATGATGGTATGCTTGTTTTAGTCATACTAAAACTAGAGAACAAGATGTACACTTTTGCAAACACCTACTGGATACCAGGTATTGGGACTAAAACTGTGAAAAAAACATTTAGACACCATAACATTAACGTCTAAAGGTGAGTTACTATTAGCAGGTGATTTTAATTGTATCTTGTCCTCCACTGATAACACAAGCTCTAAGCCCTTCAGGATGTCCCCTGTTGCAGAGCACTTGAACGACAACATAAAAGATAGAAACCTAATTGACATTGATGGTATAAAAATATTATCCTCCCCAAAATATTCTGAGTACTCTTACAGATTTGTAATCAGTTCTTTACTGGCCAAAACTGATAATGTAATGCTGACATCATGCCCTATGTCTGACCACAGTGTTATCACCTTCAATGTAACACTAAATACTGACCCTTTAAACTTCTGCCAAAGACTACCTGCTTATCTAGTAACAGTACAAGGATTTAAAGAATGAATTCTAAATGAAATAAAGCTTTACCTAGATGCCAATAATAATGGAGAGGTTTCAGATATTATCCTATGGGGCACTTTAAAGGTAGTCTTACATGTTAAAGTCAAAAGTTGGTATATAAATAAAAGAAAAGAGTGGAACAAAAAATGGTAGACCAACAGAAATTGATGAATTAAAACTAAAATTTGCAGCAAATGACAAATCTGCATTAGCTCACATATGTAAACTGAACAAGGAATATCAGGATATGATGCAGCATAAAACGGCAATAAATCTGGAAAATATCAGATTACCATCCTACTCAATTAATCCCAAGAGTATGCACAGAATTGCGATTAGACCTAAATAGTTAAATGAAAAAAGTCATATAAAAGAAATAATATACACTAGAAGTAATCAGATTATCAGTTACGGATCTAAAAAATCTTATGTTTTAAAAAAATTACAAGAATATTAATAATAACTCATCTATAAATGATAACAAAAGTATAGAAAACTTTCTTGCTAATAATATTCAAAAGAAGCTATCCAAACACAATATTAATAACACAGATAAACCCTTTTCCTTTAAAGAATTAAATGAACAAATAAAAAAAACTTAAGCTAAAAAAGCACCAGGACTGGATGGTCTAATTCCGTAATTTTACAAACTCTTACCTGATAACATCTTGAAAATCTTATTCAACGCATTCTAAGAAGTTAAAACTACAGCAAACATCCCTCCCTCATGGAAATATTCTATCATCTCTCCCATCTTAAAACCAAATAAAGAGCCCAACCTTTGCATACCATACAGGCCAATTTCTTTGTTTAACATTGATTACAATATATTTATGTCTATCTTAGCAGAACAGATTAAATAATATTATTTCAATATTAATCCATTAAGACCAAACTGGGTTTATCAAAAACAGAAAGGTACAAGAGAATGTAATTAGATTACTGTCCTTAATAGACTTAGCAAACAAGAAAAAAAAAATGAGCTTTCTATTTTAAGCCTTGATATAGATAAAGCTTTTGACTCCCTAAGTTGGCCATATCTGTTTAAAGCTCTGCAAAAATACAATTTCTCCCCAAACTTTATACGATTACTTAAAAAACTCTATGAAAAGTCCATAACTTATGTAAAGACTGGATCTTGTCTATCTAGTCCATTTGAAATATTAAGAGGTACTAAACAGGGGTGCCCCCTCTACCCATTACTCTTTGCCCTGGCTATTCAGCCTCTTGCAAATTATGTTAGAAATAATGACAGCATTAAAGGATATAAAGTGTCAGACAGATTATCCCCCAAGATACAGCTGTTTGCTGATGACCTAATAATAACTTCTAATAATAATAAAAATTCAATAGATCACGTATTATATTATCTAGACTTCTTTGCAAACATCTCTGGTCTAAAATTCAATCACAACAAAACTCGGGCACTTCTAGTGAATAAAAACGTTACTACAAAACACAGATCAAAAAGCGACATAAACTGGGAGGGCACGCATATTAAATATCTAGGTATCATTATTGAATCTATTTATAAAAATCACTCACATCTAATTACCAACAACTTATAAACTCAATTACTAGTCTAACTGACAATTGGAACAGACTCTTCTTCACATTTGAAGACAGACTGACTTTAATCAAACTGATACATTTACCTAAAATCTTATTCATCGGCCAAGCTTTAATAATTTCCCCACCTATCAAAATTAAACAAAAAATTAATAACTTATTACTCAACTTCCTTTGGTATCCCAAAAAAAAAAAAAACAAGAATCTCTCTTCTCTGGCACACTACAAGCTGGGATGAAGGAGGTATAGGGTTTCCAAATATTGATTTTTATTTAAACTCTGCATTTATTAACATAGTGTTGCTTTGGAATAATACTTCTTATACATCATATTGGAAATCAATATATGAAACCATTTCTTAATAGTAAAATGACAATGCTTGAACCATATACTCAAATACATACAAACATCTTTATATGGAATTTAAAAATATACATTCAAAGTGAAAGGTCAAAACTTGTTCTTACACCTCTTATAAACTAAATATTGCTGTTGTTTAAAAAGTTTATGTTTTCTAATCAATTAATTAAGAATTTATTAATAATTGTTTCTTTAAACATCTTTATATGGAATTTAAAAATATACATTCAAAATGAAAGGTCAAAACTTGTTCTTACACCTCTTATAAACCAAATATTGCTGTTGTTTAAAAAGTGTATGTTTTCTAATCAATTATTTAAGAATTTATTAATAACTATGTTTCCTATTGCTTACACAAATGAATGTTTGATATCGTCTGATACTCAGAAAATGTTCGAATTTAAGAAGAGTGACCTATTATATTGGAATCAATTTCTCTATGCTAATAAAATAAGTTCTGTAGACTACATGATCAGCAGATATAGTTTGCAAAATTGCAATTGGCTGGACAGCCAAACTTGCAAGGATTTTATACATACTAAGCTTGTGCCCTCATTAGAGGCATACAATAAGAGTAACTTAAAAATCTTGAATTTTATTGCAACAATTATTAATAGCTTACCCAAGAACACTTCATATATATCTGTTATTTATAAAATTCTCAGAAATTATTTTAGCAAAACACGTTTCTTTTTGGAATTAGTCAAGTGAAGTTAATAGACAAGTATTCTCAGAAAAAGATAAAAAAATGTTGCAGTCGGTAAATGAATCTACATCATCCCTGTTCTGGCGTGTATATACGTGGAAATTTTTACATGGATGTTTTTTCACCCCACATAGACTAGCAATATTATACAAGAAAGATGAAATTAAATGCTGGAGATGTGGACACCCTGATGCTGACTGGATACATATGGTTGTTAATTGCAAAATAATTTCCCCAGTTTGGTTAGACTTAAATATTTTTGTAAAGCTCTATGGAATGACAACTGTGTAATTTCTGACTCCCTTATCCTTTTCCATGTTCCTGAAGTCATTCCTAAAATCCAAACATTTTTACTTTGGTCTATCCTCTCTATAGCAAGGAAAATTGTTAATAAAAATTGGAAATCCCAATCTACTCCTGTCTTTAAACTTGAGTTCATTCATCTTGTGAAATGCATTTGTAAGAATGAGATTGCTACTATAAAAACAAGGACTAACAACACAACTCATAATTTAATTGCCTGGACAAAACTGTCTAATTTGTTAGAGAAATATTAAGTGTTTTCCTATGTATATTTATTTGTTAATGGTTATGGACATTGTATATAGTTTATGTGTTTTTGTCTTGTTACTGATAAGTTATTGTGTTATAAAATGAATAAAAACATTTTTGGAAACAAAAATAATCACATTATCTGTCTCAAAATGTGACCATAATAAAATTGTAACTCAATTCCAAAACTAATAACTCTAAGGTTACAACTCATTGCCCTAACAGCAGCCAATTCACCAATGACCTTATAGATAGATGTTCAATGAGCAGTCTGAATCTTTGTAGAAAAAAATAGATAAGTTTTATTCCACCACTGTCTCTTAAAAGCCAGATAATTACAAGATGGTCAAGCACTTTCGTCCCTCCCTATGGGACTTCTTCAGAACCATCTTCTGAATCCATTAAGTCTCCTTATATACTCACTTCAGTTAAACAATTAAACAGTCAATTAACATTAAATTTCTCAAAAGTAAATTTATATTATCCATCTGCAAAGTCAGTATTCATTCTTGAGTAAGTATTCTGACCTGGTTACATGCAGACAGGGTACTTGTTAACTGTTCTCACATATGATAAACTTGTATATGAACCTAACATTTAGAATGTGCTTTTGCAGGGGCTGCTGAAAGAAACTAATGTATTTCTGTGGAAAAAATTACTGGCTTATCTGTCTTACTAGGAGTATAGTCTGTAAAGGCTTTAGCCAGCAATACCCTGATGGAGGATAAGCTGTCACTGAAATGTAACCATAAAAATGCTGCCAGTTGTTTTTCCACCCCAGTATGTCTCACCAAATACTACACTCCTCTTACGTGTCAAACAGACACTAAGAGGTCTGCACATGAAGATGTCTCTGTTAGTACTATGCATTAGATAGCAAATAAGTGTAAAGGGAGGGGTGCCAAGACACAAATGCGACTCTCAACTTCCTCACTCAAAAATTTTGGCCAAAGGCAAAAATAATGGGGAAACAAATGTCAAAAAGCAGGGACATTATTCAAATATTACTCTAATTCCTCAAAAACATTAAGAGCAGCACATTTTCTTCAACATGCATTTTCTGAACAACATAAAGGATGAAACCCTAAAGTCTGACATTATTGACTGATTGTAATATTTATTCTTTGGTTTTCAAGGTGAAGAACTTTCTTTTTTCTTGCTCCTAAAGCTGTCAGGGGTTGTGATCAGCAGGTGAGAGAGTGTAGTAATGGCATTTGTTAATGAAATGTTGGTATATTAACAAATGCTGGTATTGCTGTTGCGATCACAGCTGAAGAACTGCATGTGTACACTTGATTGTAGCAAGCAGCTTGCTAAACTTTTAAATAGAACAACTTGCTTTTTTTTTTATTTTTTTTTTAAGCCATGGTTCTGGCAAGTGTGTGGCTTCCCATATAGGTCCATGACCTTACTGCACCCAGTCAAGTTCTTCTGGCCTATGGCTGTCCCTACCTAGTGAGAGGAACTGGACCCTAGGAAGGGGTGCAAAGGGGACTAGTGACTACATCCTGTTAGCTGATAGTCCTTTTGAACTGGATGGACTACATCAAGTAATCAGTCTTTCATTTTAATTGGGACTTATCTCTATCTAAAGTTATGTGTCATGCATAGTCTGTAATGGGAGACATTCACCTCTGATATTTTCACAATGCAAAAAGGTTCATCACCAGGATAATATAACTAGTGTAGGTTAAAAGAGAGATAGACAATGCAAGAATAATTGCATTTAAGCATACACTATATACAAGATTAACATTGGGTCACTGGTCCTAAACAACTTATTATGTGCTCAACACATGGATGCCAAGAAATTCACCATGAGAGTGAGCTCAAACGACGAATCTTGACATCTGTGTTGAGAACAAATAATAAATGGTTGGGATTGATGAGACCCAATCATAATCCTTTGTAGTGAATGGAGCTTTATGTGCTCTGTGTACTCCTAGTTACAAAAAAAAATGCTAAGTGTTTTGCTATAAAATACTTAGCGGATGCTGTCACAGAGGCAGTGTAATGCAGTCCATTATATTTACACACACCTTTCATACATCTTAACTGTCCAGATTATTACAGAATGTCTGGATTACTGCTTTGTATTTTTGGTCATTCCTCATAAAATTTCTGGTTTTCAGACAGACCACTGATGATTGAAGTCACTAAATAATTACATACATTTAAGTTTCAGACTCCATATCCTTTAGAAAAATACAGGTGAACAGATATCCTGTTGTTCTAACTTTTGTCTTCTTAAGAGGAAGTTTGGGACACCTTATTGGTACTAACAGCAGGCAGAAACAAATCTTTTGTTCTGCCACTGTCATTTGCTGGATAGTACTGATAGATTTACTGCTGACAGCTAGACCCAGCCTGAACAACACAAGCAGGGGGTGCTTAACATTTGTTAAGATCAGGTCTTGCACCACTCTGGTGCTTAACCGATTTGTCTTTTTACGACTATCGGACCATAATCAGCATGCTCCATGCATTACATATTTATAGTGCACGGTCTTGCCCTTGTTGCAATCCAAAATAAACTACTATAAACAGTTAAGTATGTTGTTATTCTTCTTGCAATATAACAGCAGTTAACATCTTTTAGTTATGTATGCAGTGTAGCACAGTAGCACAGTTATTCAAAACTGGAGTACAAACTGCCATGTGCTAGAAGAAAAATCAACTGCTGGCAGAAAGTTATCCACTCAGCAAGACATAATTTACATTTTTTTAGTGTAAGATGACCTATGATGATAAAGCGCAATACTTGAGTGCCTGGAATTAACTACAGTTATTGGTTTTTGCAAAGTAATTAAAACTGCCAAGAAACTACTTTGTATGAATAACTCTGGTTAAGCTCAAGAATTCATTATTCATTTTGTTAAATACAAATAATCTGCACACATTTTTCCCCTCTCTGTATTTTATATGAATAACTGTTAAGCTACATCATTTCTGTAAGGGTATTTCAAGTGAAAAAAATGTTGGGTTCATGAAATAGCATGAAGTTTAAACTGATGGTAGCTATTTTAAAATATGGATAGTTTCAATGACAGTCCAATGGACAGTTTGAAAGAAAGTAAATAACTTTCTAGCAGCCTGCATTCACAAGTTACATGAAGTACATATGCTAATAGTTAATTATTCACTATAAAAGTTTCTATGGCCTAGATGTCATATCTGTAATTTCCATCTTTAGTTTTTTATTTTTTTTTCATTAATACAAGCACAATATTGTTGACATACTGACAATTAGAAACCATGCTACATTAAAATTTGTTGATGGAGTACACCAGTAGGTTTTCTGTTTATATCTCATCATGTTCATTTTACCAGTGCATGGTATCCCTTTTTATAGGATTTCAGCTAAAATTCACAGATCATGAAAATGGTTGGACACAAATGTAATGTACAATCAATGAAAAAAAGTTATTCAAATACAGATACTCAAGAAAGTTATTCAAATACAGATACTCAAGAAATGCTAAAGTAATCCTCGGAAAACATATATTTTAATTAAAGTTTGGGTGTTACTGCAGGGCTCCAAATCAGAGTTTCCTAAACTGATCTTAATGAATCCACATATCTGAAAAGCTATTTAATGAAATTTAACAATACATTTTTAATTTTAGTATAAAGTATTACTTAAGACCTTGTTTATATAACATAGCAAGTGTGTGTGTGTGTGTGTGTGTGTGTGTGTGTGTGTGTGTGTGTGTGTGTGTGTGTGTGTGTGTGTGTGTGTGTGTTTATGTTAGAAAGGAGTAGGGGAATTAAAGACATGTGTGTGTGTGTTCACAAAAAGTACTCTTCTGTACGTCAGTTCCCCACTGAATATACTGGATTTCTAATAGCTCCATTTCAAAAAAGTGGATATATTTTTTAGTATCAATAATGGAATTTACGGTACTTACATATTATCACAATCACACATTGTCAGCATTCAAGGCATTCTCTGCAACATTCCATTTTCAGTGAAATAACTTGTTGCAGAGAATGCTAAGCGTGTGTGATTGTGAAAATATGTAAACCATACTCTCTTACTGAAGTAACTCATGTCCTGAAAAGCGCTTGTTCATTTCTCTCTTTATACCCAACAGTTTCCCCCAGTACAGGCAACGGCACAAAACAGTCATTGGATACAAGCTAATGGTCAATTGTTTGCATAACCCTCAAGCTTCCTTCTCCAAAAACACTACCTTTCGCAATCTTACAGATAGCTTTCACATAGCTGTCACCCAGTCAGGGACAAATTTACATTTATTTACGTTACATTTGTTGACTGGGATTGTCTGACTGGATATATGTCCATTTTCAGCGGACAATCCAAAATAGTCCGGGACAGTTTTAAAATGTTAGTATTATTACTTTGAGACATTGGCAGAATAAGGGAATGGGAATTAGTATGCATTGTCTTAAGTAAAGTAAATCTGTAACTGTAATAATTATGTTCACTATTTATTAAGTCTAATAGTGTAATTCACTGCCCTTTCCTCAAAAGTCACCAGTATTAAGAGGGACAGAGTTAGAAATTGAGTCAAAAAGAGGGACGGCTATACAGTTCATGAACACTTTAGAGGTCCCTCAATTGATTGATTTATTTACTTATTTTTTTATTTATTGCAGTAAGACAGAGTAAACATTTGAACATGGAAGACCCTTTATCTCCAGCCGTCTAGCATGTTCATGTTCTACAGTGCATTTTCAGCTACCACAATGAATGTGTGGTCGCGATAATACTTAAGTACCGATTTTACTTTTGCTTTTTAACAGCTATGGTAAATTAAAGTTTTAAATTTTCATGCACTTAGCAGACAATGACTCACTACAAGTGTTCTAACTTAGGATTTCTGATAAATTAGCACTAGAGCTTGATCAACAAACACCAGACCCAAAGTTTGCATACATTTAATACCGTGAGCTTATATTCATCATACATTCATTTTCAGACTTCTGCTTTATCCTTTTCAGGGTTGAGAGGGAGATACATCATATACAGGCAAGCAATGGGCATAAGGCAGATAATCCCAGGCCATCGCAAGACGTAAACACACACACAACAGTTTGGAGGGTCTGTAATACACCCAGTGGCATGACATGGGAATGTAGGAGGAAACTCAGTAAGTGACTGCACATTTTGATCACTGGTGTTGTTGCAGTTCTGCGTGTTCTAATTACTATAGTATTATGGTATTTAAAGCTACTGTTCTAGTGTACCACAGTAGAGAGGACAAGGTTACCTTTGTGATATACCTTTACTACACGGCTGCTACACTGTTACTGCACTTCAAACTACTCATTTACATTATCTGTAGCTATTACAGTTATTGCTCCTGTATCCATTGAGTTAACACTACCCATTGTTCATTGTTTTTACTGGCAAGGTAGAAACCACATTGGCCTATTGGGTGAAGCTATTTAGTTGAATTTGCCGCTGTCACTGATTTCCTTATTGATTCTTCACAGTCTGTCACTTTTACTTTTATTATTTATTCATTTATTTATTTATTTTTTGTTCAGTGCGACTACTACAATAGTCACAGCTCATCCTTTTATCCTTATAGCCATATCCTAGTTTATCACCTTTTTCTAGCCTGGTCAGTTATCCTCTTCTTAACCTATTCTATGCACCTTCATCTGTAATGGACAGTAAGGAGTCTCAGTTAGCTGTCCTTCATCTGTACTAGCAGTATGGAGTCTCAGTCAGCTGTCCTATACTCCGTCATCTGTACTGGGCAGTATGGTGTCTCAGTCAACTGTCCTATACTCCGTCATCTGTACTGCGCAGTGTGGTGTCTCAGTCAGCTGTCCTATACTCTGTCATCTGTACTGGGCAGTAAGGTGTCTCAGTCAGCTGTCCTATACTCCATCATCTGTACTGGGCAGTATGGTGTCTCAGTCAGCTGTCCTCTACTCCATCATCTGTACGGGGCAGTGTGGTGTCTCAGTCAGCTGTCCTATACTCCATCATCTGTACTGGGCAGTGAGGTGTCTCAGTCAGCTGTCCTACACTCCGTCATCTGTACTGGGCAGTATGGAGTCTCAGTCAGCTGTCCTTCATCTGTACTAGGTAATATGGAGTCTCAGTCAGCTGTCCTATACTCTGTAATCTGTACTGGGCAGTGTGGTGTCTCAGTCAGCTGTCCTATACTCCGTCATCTGTACTGGGCAGTGTGGTGTCTCAGTCAGCTGTCCTATACTCTGTCATCTGTACTGGGCAGTGTGTCTCAGTCAGCTGTTTCCCCTACTACAGCTAGTGTGATAGCATTAAGTATTTTGAGACAGTGTAGTAACTACTCATGCTTATCAAAAAGTCTTTTTTGCTACCTCATAATGATTTAGTACATGAGAGGTGTAAATATTTACTTAACGTGGAGGCTACCTTCTCACCTCAGAACATATTCAGTAAGCACAACACATACACAAATACAGCACAGAGCACTTCCACTAAACCACCTTATGCTGAGGTTGTTAAGTGAACACTGCCTAAGTATCCCAGGCTAAAGACTAAGAAACCTCAGACATCAGTGTACACAGCAACACACCCACCTTCACCCGTCACACCCACACCGAGGATACATACCACTAAGAGTCACATGGGTGCAGATTCCAAGCCCTTATGGTCCACTGAGACAGCATCAAACCATGGTAATGGTTTAGTAATAGATGACTCTGCTGTAAGACATATGGACACCACACTCATCAGGCTGGATAAGAATAAGGTGACAGCTGCCTTTCTGGAGCCAGGATTAAGGGTGTAGCAAGGCCTCTAAGACAACCTTAGACACTCTTACCAGAGGGTCATGGAAAAGGATATGACCAAGCTTGCTATGCATGTGTCTGAGGCAGGAAAGACACTGGCATTTTGCCATCACCCCGAACAATGCCACGATTCAAAGACAAGATAATCAGCATTAATAATCGGCTGTGTAGTTGTTGTCATTCCTGCTTTTCCAGTGATGGCCTTCATTTCCCTCACCAAGGCTTTTGCATTCTGGTAAAGCTTTTGCTCTCCTCATAGTGCTTTTTTTAGGCATATTCAGACCCACTGGCAATTGTGGGGGAGCATCACTATTTGTCAAGGATATCATCACCTCATGAGAGATTCCTTGGGACACCATATGTTAACTCCTAGAAGTTTTAATCAGCCTAAACAAAACTAATTTCCACTTCATAGCTAGCTACAGAACACCTCCTATGTTCCCTTCTAAGCATGATAGTTAATTTAATACATTAGCTGAAATTCCCAATAAACTGACTGACCTACACTGCCAATGGTTGGCATGCTCAGTGTTTCGTTGACATTATAAATGCAAAATGTCTTTCACAAATTATTAACCATCCTAATAGGGGACAGAATGTCCTGGATCTAGTCATTAAAAATGTGGCTGCTTCTTGCACAGCTCCACATATATCATCATGTCTTGTTAAATCAGATGTTTCCTTTATAGCAAACATTCTTCAGTTACTTGATGACTTAAATAAATTCTGCTGTAATCCTCCTCTGAAGGATCCTATTCCCAAAGCCACTACCTATGCCTCTGACTTCTACTTCCACTTAAATAGTTATATTATTAAAGTTGTCCCTATCCACAATAAATATAATGAGAAGTTTATAAACAAAGCAGTGGTGGAATACCCATATAAATAAACGATATAAAAAGAAAAAAAAACTGCTTAATGCTTAAAAGCGGTCTCATTCTACCTACCTTAACAGCACACTTAAGCAAACTGACAAAGAGCTTAAGGGAACTATTACGAAGCTCACAGCTGAGCATGAACTTAAAATAGCCACTAAAATAAAAAGTAACTGTAAATCTCTCTTTTTAACTATGACAGGAAGTTAATAACTAATACCCAACAGTGTTCAGAGCTAGTCCACAAAAATGCTATGCTCTAACCCAAAGGAAATAGCTAAAATCGTAGCCAACACATTTATGCAGAATTTAGTCTACCTACAGTTATAGCCACCCTACAGGTTCCACTGTCCCAGCCAGCCCATTTAATTACTGTGGAACAAGTTCTCTCAGCCCTTTCATAAACTAAGAATACTTCATCCCTGGGCCCTGACAACATAACAGTTTGCCTGATTAAAAGTACCAAATATTGCCTTTCTGAACACCTACTTAAACTCTTTAATCTAAGCCTCTCCACTGTTTGCATTCTTGAAGCCTGAAAAACAGCCACTGTAATGGCATTACACAAGGATGGCCCAACCACGGACCCTAGTAACTACAGACCCATTAGTTTCACTAGCCTCATACAGTATGTAAAACTATGGAGAGCATTATCCCAGACTTCATTAATCTGGACATTGAAAATCTCTCAGCCCTGGACCATCATCAATTTGGCTGTATCAAATCATATCTAGACATGGCAAAGGCCTTTGACACTATTCCCCATGCAAGCATTATTGATAGATTTGCAAATCTCAATATAAATCCTTATATCGTGCAATGGATGGCTAACTGGTTGTCTGACAGAAGAATCCATGTGGTTAGGTTCATAGGTTCATACTAGGCTATCTGCCCTAGGGCATTTATAAGCCTAGCCAGAGTGTGTTTGGCTTTCGCCACCCATTTTAAATTAATTTTGCTATGCCCTTTTCCGAGGTTAGTATACTGTGCCTCTGTCTAACAGTGACACAGAAGTGATACCTGGGGTAAACCTACGATCTCCCATCCACTCATCAAGATTCCTCTTGAAGAGAGTCAATGAGGGACTCTGCCTAACCTGGACTGGGATTTTATTTCAGAGTGAAGGGAGCCTCTGTGTTATGAATCTGTCCCTCCAGCATGTCCTATTTATTTCAGTGCTGAGGTTCTGGTCTCTCGAGCGTGTAGCTCGATGGGATTTGGATTTTCTGAGGTGCAGCATGTCCATTAATTCCAGGTTGGACGTGGCTTTATACGTCAGGCACAGATCGCCTCTGAGCAGGCGGTATGCCACTGAGTAGAGCTGGAGTTTCTTTAACCGGGCAGCATATGGCATCTGTTTGAGCCCTTTGATCCTCTTGGTGAGGTACTTTTGGGGTCTTTCCAGTTGCTGCAGGTGTCTGGTAAGGTACATCCCAAAAGGGGCATTGTACTCAATTATGGGCCTGATGAGGGATGAGTAAAGAGGCACGATGACCTCCCCTGATCTATATGTGAATCCCTTCATGATTAGGTGGGCTATATAAAATGTTTTTCTAACCACTTTGGCCACGTGGTTGTCAAATGAGAGACTGCTATCAACTTGGGTCCCCAGGTCCCTAATTACTTCTTCCGTACTTAATGGATTACCACCTATGTGGTAATTTGTGGGCACTTTGTTTTTGCCAAAGGGGATGACTATACACTTTTTGGCGTTTAGCTTGAGGCCATGGCTCTGGCACCAGTTGTCTGTTTCTATGAGGCCCTTTTGGAGGATGCTTGTGTCGGCTGGAGAGTCGATTATGGCGCCCAGTTTGCAGTCATCTGCAAACTTGGTCAGCCACAGTCCTTCCGTGTTGGCCTGTACCTCCGAGAAATATATACCGAACAAGAGAGGTCCCAGGACTGAGCCTTGTGGGATGCCACTTGTAACTGGTTTGGAGTCTGACATGGCTCCAGCAATTCTAAAGATGTGGGTTCTGTCCTTGAGCCAGTTTGCAACCCATCTAGTGACATAGGGGTTTATATTTAAGCTGGTGAGCTTATCTATAATGCCAGAGTGGAGTATTGTATCGAAGGCATTTGCGAGGTCCAGGTAGGCTGTGTGGACCACCTTCCCCTTGTCAATGGCCTTGGTGACTGTTTCAAAGAAATCGACCAGGTTTAAGAGGCAGGATCTGCCCTTAACAAAGCCGAACTGGGTAGGATCCAGTGTCTGTAGGTCCCCAATATATTATTTATGAGGTCCATGATGATCCTTTCCATAGCTTTGCAGACCAAGCTAGTCAGGCTTATAGGGCGATAGTTTCCAGGATCCGTTGAGGCACCACCTTTGTGGAGAGGGACCACTGTTGCTGTACGCCACTCTTTGGGTACATATCCTGTAGTAAGGCTGAGATTGAACAGTAGTTTTATGTTTGAGTTTAGCTCTTCTTGGAGTTCATGTAGGACACAGCCCGGGACACCGTCTGGTCCCATTGATGCTGTGTTTTTTGCTTTGGAGAGGGCGGCTCTTACCTGAGCATCTGAGATGTCAGGGGGGCAGCACTCTGCTGGGATAGATATTTGTCCTTTTGGTGGCGAGGGGGGGAGAAGTTTGCGCTGAACCTGTCAGCTAGGATGTTGGCAATGTCTGTGGGTTCGATGTATTTTTTGTCATTTTGGACTAATTCTGAGCATATCTGGGAATTCCCACCCAGGTTCCTAACATAACTAAAGAAAGCCTTGTGATTACCCTTAGTGTCCTGTGCAATATTTCTCTCAAAGCTGGCCTTAGACGATTTTATGAGTGCCCGTAGTTTTTTGCTAATACTGATCAGAGATGCCTTCCCTTTTTGGGATTTTGCTTTATCATGTAGTAGCTTCCCCCTTCTATTGTATAGTTTGTTTATGGCTGGGGTCCACCAGACAGGATGTCTGCCTTTGGAGGATTGGGTCTTGGTTTTATTTGGGATTGCATGATCCATGCATTCCTGAAGGTGTTCATAAGGTTAGAGTTTCAGATGCCACTTCTGAGAGCAAAACAGTTACCAGGAGTGTACCACAGGGCTCAGTTCTGGGCCTTCTCCTATTAGGCATTTATTTCTCAGTATGTCTGCCCTATGGATAATTAAGTTTGCAGATGACTGTAAACTGGGTGTTGTTATTCAATCTTCAGCTAACTCACAATTGCTCCAACATGGCTTAGACCATGTTAACAACTAATGCAAGGGCAATATTCTGAAATTAAATATAAAAATGTAGCATGGTTCATTCTGGTAAACAAAATAGTTTATTTTACCATACAGGAAAACCACCCCTCCAGTCAGGCACTGTTGTAAGGGATCTGCATACTCTTGTTGATACTTCCTTATCATTTCTCCACATTAGTTCTGAAAGCCTTTCATCTGGCCCATCTAATTTCCAAAGGCATCTTCACTACATCCGAAGATGTTTTTATTCCCCTTTAGTCATATCTAACACAACTTGAGAAACATCAGTGATTCATAATTTAAAAGATCAGTGACCTCTTAGTTATCAGGAAAGACTGGCAGCTGTTTCTGTCTGTGCAGTCTCCTACAGACTCCTCCATGAAGATCTACATCCAGCCTTCCAACTGTATTTGATCTCCTACTTGTTTGCAGAATTAATGATGCATCAAACACTTGGTTAAAGGAACTAAACCTTAATTAGCAGAAAAATAAGACATGTTGACATGATAGATTCATATCCCAACATGTCTATCACATCTAGAACAAACTTACACTACATGTCAAGTGGAGTAGCACCCTTGCCACCTTCAAGGCAAACCTAGATAATTGCATAAGCAGCCTCAAATTCTCTCCCGGTCTATCTTGTCTTGCCCTCTTTGATGCTACACGGAAATTTTGAATAGGATTTTTTGGCTAGCCTTGAAATGGTCTGATTGCCTAGTTCTTTCATAAGAACCTATGAAACTTAACAAGAGGCAGTAATAAAAACCTGTGCAGATTCCACATAGAAAGCACCCCAGCCAAGAACTGAACTGTGTGAGGCAACAATAACTGTTGCAGCAATGTACTGCACTGAATGTAACAGCAGCAACCTGCTAAACTTTTCTAGGCTAAACATTTCCTCATTAAATGCCTACCCAATGAGTCTTCCACCTGTCTCTGGAAGGGCCAGGGGCAAGTATAGTGAGGGCATTACATACCTTACTATTCACACAGATAGGAATGTCATGCATCCCCTCACTACCCTGTCGGGAGCTATATATGCTCATTAAGACCCTTACAGTATCCTTGTCCACTCTGAACCTGTCAAGGATTTCCTGATTATCAAAACTGCAATGAGTAATTATCTGCCTATATCTCTGCTTCTTGGTCATCCAGCACCTCTGGGAGCAAGTGGTTTTGCTTGGCCAAGACAAGTAGCTCACACTAGGAAATAGTAAGGCTAGCAGCAAGGGAAAGCATCTTTGTGGATTGGAAAGTAGATAGAAAAGGCGTGATTCCACCTTTTATAATGAATCTGTGGATGACACTTATACACATCAAGTTATGACTATCAATTGCAAACAAGTGGGGGAAGGCTTTACTAGCATACATGGATTTACATCATTCCTCACTTACATCTTATTATAACTTCATTTGCTTATCATTATCATGGTTTGCATAAATGAACTCTATGAACTGCGGATTTGCTGAGGTAACACCTGAACAGAGTGGGTAGATACCCTTATATCTTTGCATAATTACTATAAATACCACCCTTAATTTCTCTTAATATGTATACATAGGTGTTTGTTTATTTACACATATTATGTAAAAACATTTAAATGAATCCTAGTATATGTGAGACTCACATGTATTTATTACTATACTCAATTTGGTCTTTGAATCATGGAAAGAAGGTTTTCTGATTAATACAAGCTTAATAAAATCTAAGGATGTTTGTAAAACAAAAAGCTGTTGAGTTAGGGCTGTGATATAGAGTCAAGCTGTGATAATCTGGAGGATACAAAATTATGCAAAACAGATGTGGCATTTAATTTTATTTATTTATTTATTTATCATTTGTTGACCGGGAAAGTCTGACTAGGTTTCACAGAGCCTGTTTTCAGCGGAGGCCCAGGGAGAAATGCTCCAGATGCATGTCTTTGTGATGTGGGAGGAAACCAGAGTACCCGGAGGAAACCCACACGAACACAGGGAGAACATGCAAACTCCACACAGAAGGCACCCCAGCCGAGAATCGAACTAGAGAAGCTCTTGCTGGGAGGTGACAACGTTAACCGCTGCACCACTGTGCCGTGATGATACAGGAGAAGGGATCAAGGCAGAGAAAGAACAACTGAAATCATTTTTACACGCTCAGCAATCATCTACACAGATTGCAAAGTAGATAGAATAGGCAAGACTCCAATTTTTGCAATGAATCTGCAGATGGCGAAGAAATTTGACTATGAATTGCAAGTAGATGAAAGAAAACTTCATTAGCATATGCCATTATACATCATTTTTTAATTTGCAGCCATCATGTGTTAATGTAAATGGCTCATTATTGGACAGAGTGGATACCATACCTCTGAACCATACAGATTTTCGCAGAATGTCCAGATTCTTGCCTCATATTTTGGGTCCTTTTCTCATAAAATTGTGGTTTTCTGGCAAATCACTAGCAAATCACTGAGGGTTAAAAAGTCAGAAAATGATGACAGATATTTGAGTTTCAGACCTCATACCCTTCAGAAAATTCATGCTAATAAGAAACCTGTTGTTCTATCAATTTTCTAAGTTTCTAAAAGCAAGATTTAAAAAGTGTAGGCCTTTGTCCCCCCTTTACTGATGACTTTATCCAGATTTCTTGCTCTAAGAGGTTGAGAGGTATGACGGATACCAATAACACATTCGCACAATGATTATGAATAATGTCCACAGTTTCTTTAAAACTTTCTTCTTCTCCATGGTCATATTCTCTGAAACTGTGGGGACTCTGTTCTCATGGTGACTCTCCTTAAGTTCTTTACCTAGAATGCTGTCATACTAATTTCCAGAACTGTAGAATGCAATAGTCACTGGTTGTTTCAACATCAGTGCTTTGATATTCCACATATAAAAGACTGTTCCTGTGTTTTTTAAATACTTCCAACACAACAACAACAAAAGTAACACAACTCGTCCTGTATTTCTGGTAATTCAGTCTCTTGGCTGAAGACACCACTTTTACATTGACAAGCCTGAAAGATGCACTACAAGGGATTTCAGCTTTTGATATCTTAACCACCTCAATCTGAGTCAGTTTGCTGAAATAGTAGTTAAATAATTTTTTTCTCCACAAACTGTGCATGAGTATACGGTAGCAAGTCACTGCTGTTCCAGAAGATTCCACTACAAATGTGTCTGCATCTGGGATTCATCCAGCTATACAATGAGAAAGTGATATCAAGGTTAAACAAAGAAAAAGTGGATACAGCTTTTGTTCAAGAATTGGAACTGAAAGGTGTGAGCTGGGAAAACTACAAAAGAAGGATTTCAAGTGGTCAACATATGATTGTGTAAGAGGGGGTGGTAAGGGGGGGCATTTTGGTAACTTAGACTTTAGTATGGTAGGCAGTTAATTTGGCTTGGCACAGGAAAGACCATGTGTTTGTGATTAGATGTAGGGTGGAAGTGAAAAGGATAGCTTTAGGAGCTTATCATGGGCCCAGTAAAGATAGCAAATGGGTTTACAGGGCCTTTTGGGGACATTAGAAGAGATGCTAAAAGTGGGGGAAGATAGAGTGATTGTAGGAGAAGATTTTAATTTTGTTATAAAAAGAGAAGTTGATTAATTGTTTGAGAAATTGGAATTTTTCAATAACTGCCAGTATTTGTTGTGGAAAATATATCAAACATGTAGGGTTAGTGAGCAACGAGATACACAGATAAGGATACAACCAGAGGTCTACATTCTCTAAGAATGAAATAAGACAGGTCAGTCATATGGACAGGATTTTAGTGGACTGTGTTATGAAGGAAGTGTTACAGGGGAGGTGGTAAGAGTCAATATTAAGGAAAGTGCATGCTGGATCATTCCATTTTGACCACTGAATGGTAGTAAAAGGGCTGTGGGCACTGGAACTGGAGATGAAATCCAGGTACATGGAAAAAGGTAATGAGGTAGAAGGTACACGGATGTCTATATTAAAGCCACTTGGAGGGGAAGAGTCATGGGGAAGTCAGATCGGAGGAATGGGGACGACAATGATCTTATTAAGGAAAGAGAGTGAGTAAATTGCAAAAGGTTACAACAGAATTTACGGAAGGCAGACAAAGGCAGTAGAGAGGAGAAGGAGAATCATAATATGTTAAAGATATACAAGGAATCCGAAACTGAAACATGTTTAGAAAGGTTTAGGTAGTGGTGGGCTAAGACTTGGGAAAAGTGAGAAAGTTAAAAAGGTGTTTAGGGATTTCTATGGTTCCTTATATGCTGCAAGGCAGTGTAGGTAGATAAATTTGGTTGGGTCCTAGTTTGACCACTATAGGTTAACTAAATGGATAAGCAAAGGGAAGGTTAGTTCAGTCATTAGCCATATGAATTAGAGTAAAATAGGTTCCTCTCTGATTTTTATGAAGTAATAGGACTGCAGACTGTAAGTAATTTGGTTGCCCTTTCTAATAGTATTTTGTAGGGAGGGGAGCAAAAGATGAATGGTGGCCCAGAGGATCCTACAAATTTTCCTCCCGTATGCAAGGAATTTTGCTGTAATGTTACTGGGTATAATGGAATGTATAATTATAATATATAATTATAGAATGTATAGCATATAATTGTTAAAGTGCTTCATGAGAATCAAGTTGGCTTTGTTCAAAGAAAGACATTGTGAAGGTAAAAATGGGTGCAGGATGCTCCTATGATTCTTTTAAGTATCATTTGGACTTCTTGTTAGGTACTCTGGATCATAGAGTGGGAATCGGGAGGTTTTAAGGTGTGTTAAGGACATTAGCTAGACAGGTTCATAGGTGTACTAGGCAATCAGTACACAGACCATTTCAAGCTAGCCTATAACCAATATTCCAAAGTTCCCTCCAGCCTCAAAGAGGAAATTCAAAAAAGGCTAGGTAGAATTTGAGGCCACCCATCCAACAATCTAAGTTTGACTTGAAGGTGGTAAAGTTGCTACTTTGTTTGACAAATAGTGTAAGTTTGTTACAATTTATCATGCCAATGTGTCTTATTTATCTTTCAATGAAAGTTTGTTTCCTTTTTTCCTGGTATTTGAGGAACTATTTGCTCTGTGATGGAATAGTAGGTCAACAGGGTCAGATCTTGCATGGCTCAAAAAGCTAGACACAGATTGCTAAGGAGAAGTCTATAAGAATCTAAGTATAGACAGAGGGTTGCCCTGATAACTAAGATTCTGGAGGCCACTAATCTTTATAGTTAGGAACCTCTGAGATCTTTCACGTTGAGTGATACATTTAGAGAGGCCTTTAGAAATTACATGAGCCTAATAAAGGCCTTACTAACTACTGTGGAGACATGATGGTCAGAATTATCAACTATATAACCTAGATCTCTTATGATGGTATATGATTGGAGGGGTGTGTCACCTATATGGTATGGGAAAATGGTCTGTTTACAAATTTTACTGCACTACATTTTTTCATGTTTAATTTGAGAACATTGTGCTTGCATCAGTTGTTAACATGGTCTAACTCTTGATGAAGCAATCATGAGTTAGTGGAAGATAAACTCCCAATTTACAGTAGTCTACAGAAATAGATTACCACAAGCCAGGAGTGTTGGTCTAAAAGCCTGAGAAATACAGGCAAGCTAGAAGAGGGCCCAGCACTGGGTTCTACAGTAAACCACTGGTAACTTTATTATTTTCAGAAGTGACACATGACTCTAACCACATAAGTTTTGTCAGACAACCAGCTAGACATCCACCATACAACATAAAGACTTCTATTCAGATTTACAAACTTGCAATCATGGGGAATATTGTCAAAGACCTTGGCCAGGTCCAGGTATACTGCATGTACTATATAATTCCTATCACTACTTTGGTTACTTTTTAAAATAAATTAATGAGGTTAAACAGGCAGTATCTGCCTTTGGCAAAACTGAATTGATGAAAATCTAGGGTT
The DNA here is from genome assembly GCF_019279795.1 of Protopterus annectens. Lineage (NCBI taxonomy): Eukaryota > Metazoa > Chordata > Ceratodontiformes > Protopteridae > Protopterus > Protopterus annectens. The sequence goes on from NC_056731.1 coordinate 23,812,468, forward strand.
AAGAAATTAATGAGGTCTGAGATAATCTGCTCCATAGCTTTATATATGAGGCTAATGAGACTAATGGGTCTATAGCCTCCAGCAGATGTTGTTTGCCCAAGATTGGGCAACAGCATTACAGTGACTATTTTCCAGGCTTCAAGAATGTAACCAACAGAGAGGCTTAGTTTAAAGGTTAAGTAGGGGGTTAGAGAGGCTTAGTTTAAAGGTTAAGTAGGGGGTTAGAGAGGCTTAGTTTAAAGGTTAAGTAGGGGGTTAGACAGGCAATATTCGGGACTGATAATCATGCAACCAGGTATGTTATCTGGGCACATGGATAAGGTGTTCTTATATTTACAGGTGGCTGGTAAGACTTGTTCCATTGTAATTGAAGGGGATTGCTGTAACTGGAATCTGTGGAACAGCAATCACTATGGGTAAAGCAAAATTTAAACTAAATTTGTCAGCAAGGATATTAACTATTTTCTTTGAGTTAGAGAGGGCCGTATTATTGTGGACTAGCTATGTACATTCATTGATGTTAGGGCTTAAGTTCATGATACAGTTAAAGACTTCTAGTTGGTTTTGTTTTAATGGCTATTTTAAGTTCATATTCAGCTCTAAGCTTCATAATGGTCCCTTACACTCTTTACTAGTTTTATATGTAGAATGTGATTTCTTATAAACATTAAGTGATTTCTTTCTCGTTATATAATTTATTTATAAAGATATTCCACCAGAGGGTGATGTTTTATGGTTCACATTACATTTGGTACAGGTAGGGACTGCCTTATCAATACAGTTATTTAAGTGGGACTAGAGGTCAGAGGTATAGACAGTGGCTTTAACAATCGGATCCACTGGAGAGGGAGTCTAGCAGAATTTATTTTGTTAATCAAGTACCTGAAGAAGGTTTTCTTTTGAAAAGAACACAGACATAACTATAGGAGAAGCACAACCAATTTTAAAGGAGAAAATTATTGATTTATGGTCTGCTTTAATAAGGGAAGATGACAGATATGGAGGTGAACAAGAAGTGGTCACATCTGTGAGAGTAAGACCGAGGATACCGAGTCCCCAAGTAGGATGCTTAATTTGTAAAAGGGATGTAATGTAAATCAGTCAGTTTACTGGTGCACAAATACCCTAAGTAGATGGTGTTGGGTTTAATGGTGATTTCAACTAAGATGTTAACATACTTATGTCCAGAAGATGACATACAGAGTGTTCTTTAGCTAGTTATGAAGTGGTAATTTATCTTTTTTAGAGTGAGTTTGGACATCTAGGAGTTCAAATTTGGTGCCCCATAGAATCTATCATCACCTCACAATAGATTCTATGGGGCACCAAATAGAATCTATCATCACCTCACAATAGATTCTATTTGGTGCCCCATAGAATCTATTGTGAGGTGATGATATCTTGACAAATACTAATACTCCCTCAAAATTGTTAGAAGGTCTGATGAGATCATAGGTGCTAAACAAAAGAACAGAGGGTGTGCTTTCTCTGTTTGAAGCAATAATTCTATAACAACACATACATTAATGTGTTCAAGTTGCAGGACAGCCTTAAGTTCAGGCACTTTTTAAGACTCCTTGTACTGAATATAGTCAGATTAATTAGAATTTACTATGCTGGAATTTCCAGCAGACAGGCTGTACCTAAAAAAAAAAGCACTGTGGGGGCAGGAAAGGCTTTAGCCAGAATATGATATCCTTGGCAAAAGAGGTTTGGACCATACCTGTCAAAGCAGGAAGCCTTGTCAGACATCTTAGTTCAAGTTAACACATACTGTAACCTCATAAAATAACATCAGATACATAGTCACTTATTAAAGCCAATTGCCTTTCAATCATGGCATCACTCTGGGTGATGGCAAAAAAAAATGGACAGTGTCTCTCCTGCCCCTGATACATCTATAACAAGCTCTGTCATATTCTTCTGCATGTCCCTCTGCAGCGAAGGTCAATCACTACCACATGGGCCACTATCAGGTCACAATCATAGTTATCAGGATGGAAGGTTCTGAGAGCCCTTGTTACATTCCAGAAAGACAGCTGTCACACTGTTGTCCAGCTGGAGGGGGTGGTGTCCATATGCCTGTTAAGACAGTCACCTATTGCTATAACATTATTGTGTGCAGTCTCACGTCTTAAGGATTTGAACCGTGCAGCCTTGACAGAGTCTTTGGTCGAGTGATGGGTGGCATAAAGTAGACTTGGATCATCTGCCATACTTTTCTAGTGGACTTACGTCCAGTAATGTTGGTCTCACTCAGTTCTTTTGTTCCCTCAACTTGCTTCTGTTTCTTCTCTGGGAAATATATTATGTCCTGACCCCATGCTGATGGCTGTTGTAAAGCCTGATACCTTTTTTTCTGAAAATATATTTGGGGTTGACTTCACTGAGGCAAGCATCGGTTCAGTACATGTGGTTATACTAACTGTCCAGCTGTTACATTCAAGCATTTAGTACCAAACAGTTTAAAAGCAAGTATTATACATGGAGGTATCATTTCAAATTTGAGCAAATATAGTCCAATGCATAAATTATATAATCTGCCACAGAAACTTCATCTGATTTTTTTCCTATTTGAACAACATAGCATCAAGTCTCACTATTAAACTGAAATACTTTTCAACATGTTCACATTTTCTACAAGGGCATGCCTTAATTTTTTTTCCAGTTCTGTGATCATAGTCCACATACAGTGGGTTAAGGCTGGGAATGTAGTCCCTGTTTTACAGGGTTTGATTCCTGGGACCTTTGTTTGCCTACTGTCTGACCAAGGGAAAGTCACAACCAGAAAATGCTCCTGGGTCATGCCTGAAAAGGGACTGTGTGTCCAGTGAGCCTACCTGGTTAAGAAATGGGTATTATTATACAATATATGCAGGGATTTGGTAGTTCGAGTGTTAAAGCTATACAAACAAGGACAGTTTTCAAGACAAATGGAATTTATTTTCTTAAAGACATCTAATCTGCATGACCAACACCACCAAGGCTCACACATGCTGCTGACAAAAAAAGAAAAAAGAAAATTGCAATATTTTTTAAACAAGAAACATCTTTATTAAGTGATCACAGATGACAAAGGCAATCTTATATAAATGAAAACAAACCATCCTGACACAATTCTAGCTGCAAACATTATACATTACAAACTACGTTGACACAACTGTAGCTGCAAACATTATACATCACTTATAATCTATCCAGTCAGTCAAACATTATATAGCTCATTCAAATCCTGCCTTATTTTAAACCTTGTTCCTCCTCTGCATGTATTATTCCCACAATTCCCAGTTTTTCCTATGCAATTTGCCCCTACCCTTTTCTAAAAGTACCAATCAAGTTGTTTTATCCTTGTTACTATATTCACTACCTCTAGTAAAGCTGGTTTAGAATTTGATTTCCATTTTCTAGTAAGTGCTTTTTGGCAGCACCATAATTAGACTCAGCAAGGCCTCACTATGTCTAGGCAATTCTGATTCTGTATCATAGCACAAAATATCATTTCCTTAGTTACACCAATTTGTTCACCAAGTATCTCTGACAGAGCGGTCTGTAGGGAATCTTTAAAATCTGCCACCTCCCATTTACCTCTTTCTTCCCCATCCCACCTGCAAATTTGCTGTCTACCTGAGGAAAACTTCTTTGGAGTTGAGGTATAAAAATACCTATGTAAACACTTCCAAGCAAAGATCCTAAGTCTTCCAGACTTTGTTGCATATTTGGGAGAAATACATATATCCCCCATTGTTTCTTTGTGAATTGCTTATACAATCTCTCTTCCCAATCCTTTCTAACCTCCTCTGATTGATTCTTATAGTTATCGTGCAATAATTTATCGTCAGTCTAAACACTCCAGCCCGCAATACCGTACCTCATAATATCGAAAATTTGGCAATAGAGTTTTATTGACAACAACATGCAAGCCCAACACTAACAAAATTGAAGTAGTGTTTTCAAACTCCACATGACAACCAGATAAAGTGCATAAACGCATCACTGCTGTAACCTGTAACCAAAATGATGATGTGTCCAAAACCCAGTAATCACATTTTCGGCACTCTACTAATAGCCCGCAAAAACTCCACAGGACCATACACAGACTTGTTCCATAATATGCTGCCAAACTGACAGTGTCATTGCCATAACTTCCTTTTCTTAGGGGATGGAAGACAGCCCGTAGACGTATTGACTTGTAGCTCCTCTATTCTATTTTGCTCCCTGACCAGTACCAATACTAAGACAGATAAATTGCTTACCTTTGTACCAATCAAAACACTTCAAACTCCTGTGTTATGCCTCAACTAAATTTTGGGTGTGTGGGAGAAACAAGGCATGCAACTCAGATACATTCCAAAAAGACAGAGGAAATAGCGGTGGAAATCTAGAGAAAGCTGCAGTTCTGGTACTGAATCTTCTCACTTTTCCCAACAGGTACCAATCGGTAAAATATTTCAGTAGTTCTTTCCCCCTCCACAGAGAATGAGTCCTGAAGTAGATAGAATGCAGGCAGGAAAGCAAGGGCAACCAGGCTCTTAACAGCCAGCTGGAAGTTTAAAGAACTATTGTACAAACAAGACAGCCCCAGACTTTGCACGTTTCTCCACACATTCTGTCCAAAGTGACAGAAGCAACCCTTTGACACAGCCCCATTCACATTTAGTCTCACACTCTTTATGGCATCAACTTCAAAGTCACATAAGATATATCTAGCATGACTCTCAAACCCTTGCTTGGACAGCAGATGAAATATACAGTGCCACATGGTGTTGTAACTCTATGTGTGTGTGTATGGTAACACGTGCTAGATTCTGCTTTAGTTTCAAGTAAAAGGAGGTAGTGCGGGAGCCAGAGTCAGATGACCAGATGTATGTGATGTCATTCTGTAATCCAACACTGAAATGATGTTTTAATACTAGATGAGACAGAAGTCTCAGGGCAGTCTGTTTTTGAAACCTGACAAAGAAGGAATACCACTCACCCACTTCTTCATCTTACCTTGCTTTATTAAGTAACCAGGTAATAGTAATTCCTTAGATCAGTCAGGAAAATATACTGATATTAGTTAAGTACTGTTTTTCCTAAATGTGTGAATCTATCCATCTGTGTTATTTTTAATATTTTGCTGTGACTGAAACAGATATTTAGTATTTTCATGTTCTTTTTATTATTTATTATTAAATATATTTAAACTTTTCATTGTGGCTGGTCTTTTAGAGAATATTTAACCTTTAAGAGCACTTATATTTATTTGGTATCATTGTGGTCACTCTTGAAAGCCTTGCTACATTGGACAAACACTACCATTTGTATTAGTATTCATTTTACTCAATATAACTGGGTACCTTTTTAAGAGCCTCAGAGTAGCTGGCTTTGGAGTGTTCTGGCGGCAGTGGAACCACCTTATAGTCTGGGCATAACTGGTAAATCTGTGCCAGCCTTCCCCAGGTGTGTGTGTGTGTGTGTGTGTGTGTGTATGTGTGACTGAAAATCAAATCTTAAAGAGTGTATGTGTCAGCTACTTGGAGCAAGGACACAGAACACTGGTTTCACTTACAGGGTGGCGGAGGACTTGGCTTAGAACACTCAGCTGAGGACTCAACTCTACAGCTGTGTCAGTGGGAAGTCTTACGGGGGCCTGGAGAAAGAGAGAAACACAGCCTCTGGACTGTGCATGTATTCCCTGTATGTTCTTAAGAGAAGCTGTGCTTGGTCCAGAGAGGTACATCTGAAAATACTGTGTGTATCTATTTCTGTTCCAAGTGAATGTCCCTCACCGGTATCATTGTAAGGACTGAGGCTCTTTAATTACTGGCACAGAAGAGGTGTGTCACAGGAGTCTAAAACCTGAAATACCCCTTCAAATTGGGTAATCCCAATCTGCCTTGTTGTACTGGATGAATCGGCATGGGTCTATATTATTTAAATGAAGATTTCTAACTTCGAATACCATATGGCCGACACCATATGGTCGAATTTAGAAAACTCTGAATTCGTAAAAAAAAAAAAAAAAGACTAAACCCTAAACTTAGGGTTGTAGGCAGGGGGCCAAGCCCCCCTGCACCCCCACACCCCTCCGCTCTTTAAATATAACAACTCCGAGACCGCACTATAATGCAGTAAAGGGAAGACTTCCCTTTACTGCACTGTAATGCAATCTCGGAGTTGGAATATTTAAAGAGAAGGGGGTGTGGGGGTGCAGGGGGCTTGCCCCACTTCTTTAACATCCTAGGTGATCTTTTTTTTTTCCATATTCGAAGTTTTCTAACTTTGATCATATGGTGTTGGCCATATGGTATTCAAAGTTAGAAACCTTTGTTTAAATAATATAGACCCATCAGCATATCTCAGTTGACTCTTGCCGTCTTCTCCTCCCAGATAAAATCCTTCAGCTCTTTATTAATTGCTATCCACAACTTCTCCTCTGGATGATAAAAATATGCCTGACCTGTGTATAAAACTAAAGGGACTAAAAGCATTTTAACTGCTTATATCTTACTATCGATATCCATATAATAGTGCTTCCATTTTCTCAGTTTTTTGTATTATCTTTTGTTCAGTCTCTTCCTACTTATCTTTATCCTTAGCTGCCACACCTGAATCATTTTTAAACTACACTTCTAAATACTTCATTTTATCATGTCCTCATATATATGGATATAGCTGCACCAATTCATGTGTGGGTACATAATTTGCTGTTACTGCCTTTGTTTTAGCTTCATTAATTTTATACCCCAAAAGATATGAAACTGTCTCAGAATGTTCCACAACACTGCCATCACTAAAGAACAGGTGCTTAATGCTATAAGGTCAAGAACACTGCATCAGTGGGCCCATACTATATCCCAGAATGCCTTCTAAATAGCATGAAACATGACCTATCAGGGCCTCTGGAATGGCTATTTAACTGTAGCTTCCAAACATGCTTCATGCCTCATGAATGAAGAACAGCAACAGTCATCCCTCTGCACAAAGTTGGGCCATCAACAGACCCTGGAAACTATAGACCCATAGGTCTCACTAGTCTCATATACAAAGCCATGGAAAGAATTATCATGGAAATGATCAATAATGACATAGTAAACCTCCAGACACTGGACCCAACCCAATTTGGTTTAATCAAGGGCAGGTCATGCCTACTCAACCTGGTGGACTTCTTTGAGAAGGTCACTAAAGCAATGGATGAAGGCAAAATGGTTCACACTGCCTACCTTGACCTGGCCAGGGCATTTGACACAATACCCCACTCAGGCATTGTTGACAAACTCAAGAGGTTATGTATAAAGCATTATGTCAGTCAGTGGATAGCCAAATGGCACACAGACAGGACCTGGAAATTAGAATTGGGGAATCCACCTCTAGAAAGAGGACAGTCACAAGTAGAGTCCCTCAGAGATCAGTTTTGGGACTGCTCCTTTTTGGCATTTGCTTCTCTGAAATCAAGGCCAATGTCAATGGCCTCTAGCTGAATAAATCTGTAGATGATTGCAAATTAGGAGCTGTCACTGAATCCCACGCTGACACAAATACTCTCTAGGAAGGACTGACACAGACAAATAACTGATGTCAAAGCCATGGACTAAAATAAATGCCAAGAAATGCATAAAAGTATCCTTCAAGAAGTCATCCACTCCTGGTAACTATCATACTTACAACACACCCCTTAGAGCTGACCCAGTAGTCAGAGACTTGGGGAAATAAATAGACAGCAATCATAGGTTCATAGGTTCATACCAGGCTATCTGCCCTAGGGCATTTATAAGCCTAGCCAGAGTATGTTTGGCTTTCGCCACCCATTTTAAATTAATTTTGCTATGCCCTTTTTCAAGGTTAGTATACTGTGCCTCTGTCTAACAGTGACACAGAAGTGATACCCGGGGTAAACCTACGATCTCCCATCCATTCATCAAGATTCCTCTTGAAGAGAGTCGATGAGGGACTCTGCCTAACCTGGACTGCGATTTTATTCCAGAGTGAAGGGAGCCTCTGGGTTATGAATCTGTCCCTCCAGCATGTCCTATTTATTTCAGTGCTGAGGTTCAAGTCTCTCGAGCATGTAGCTCGATGGGATTTGGATTTTTTGAGGTGCAGCATGTCCCTTAATTCCAGGTTGGACATGGCTTTATACGTCAGGCACAGGTCGCCTCTGAGCAGGCGGTATGCCACTGAGTAGAGCTGGAGTTTCTTTAACCGGGCAGCATATGGCATCTGTTTGAGCCCTTTGATCCTCTTGGTGAGGTACTTTTGGGGTCTTTCCAGTTGCTGCAGGTGTTTGGTAAGGTACATCCCAAAAGGGGCATTGTACTCAATTATGGGCCTGATGAGGGATGAGTAAAGAGGCACGATGACCTCCCCTAATCTAGATGTGAATCCCTTCATGATTAGGTGGGCTATATAAAATGTTTTTCTAACCACTTTGGCCACGTGGTTGTCAAATGAGAGATTGCAATCAACTTGGGTCCCCAAGTCCCTAATTACTTCTTCTGTACTTAATGGATTACCACCTATGTGGTAATTTGTGGGCACTTTGTTTTTGCCAAAGGGGATGACTATACACTTTTTGGCGTTTAGCTTGAGGCCACGGCTCTGGCACCAGTTGTCTGTTTCTATGAGGCCCTTTTGGAGGATGCTTGTGTTGGCTGGAGAGTCGATTATGGCACCCAGTTTGCAATCATCTGCGAACTTGGTCAGCCACAGTCCTTCTGTGTTGGCCTGTACCTCCGAGAAATATATACTGAACAAGAGAGGTCCCAGGACTGAGCCTTGTGGGATGCCACATGTAACTGGTTTGGAGTCTGACATGGCTCCAGCAATTCAAACCATGTGGGTTCTGTCCTTGAGCCAGTTTGCAACCCATCTAGTGACATAGGGGTTTATATTTAAGCTGGTGAGCTTATCTATAATGCCTGAGTGGGGTATTGTATCGAAGGCTTTTGCGAGGTCCAGTTAGGCTGTGTGGACCACCTTCCCTTCGTCAATGGCCTTGGTGACTGTTTCAAAGAAGTCGACCAGGTTTAAGAGGCAGGATCTTCCCTTAACAAAGCCGAACTGGGTAGGATCCAGTGTCTGTATGTCCCCAATATCTACCCTTTGATCATCCCATGTCTACAATCATGAGAAAATCATTCTATGTTGCTCAATTTATAAACAAAGGTATGCCATCTAGGTCCAAGGAAGTCATTGTTCCACTGTATTTGGCATTCATCAGACCTATCATCGAGTATGCTCTTTTTTGGTATGTACCTAACCAGGCATATCCAACAATTGGAACATGCACAGAGATTCCTCACAAAGTATACAGGGTGTAAGTAACATGTCCTATGCAGACGGCCTCAAGGCCCTATTCCTGTATTTTTTCTCCTAGAGGCGATTGAGGGGTGATCTATGTCTGGCATATAAAGCATTGACAGACCCAACTCTTTTGGACTTCCTTCATATCCGCAAAACAAACAGCACCAGAATTACCCATTCTAAAGACTTTAAACCTTGCCTGTGATATACATAGGACCTGCTGGAGAGACAAGTATGAATCCTGGAGACTACCCCGTCTTTGGAAAAAGCTTCCCATCCATGTGAAGAAGAGTTCTTTCCTAACCCAATTCAAGTATAACTTGGACAACTGGATGGGAAACAGGAAATTCATCCCTGGTTTGGCACCGATGTCTCTAATGGACACAGGCAGCCTGTTAATTGCTAGGCCCCTGCTTATAAACATTTCATCTCCCAAGCCCCTGTTTACACTTATCAAGGGTACCAGAAACTGTCACAAATTTGGGATGAATAGCTATGCTTAAAAAGGCCCTTGTGGCCTAGTAAATGCCTAAGAACCTATGAACTGTAATGTCCTTTCTGGTTTTGTCAGGTATAAAACAATATCATCTGCAAACAGAGTCAGCTTTTCTTGACTGCCATACCAATTATGTCCTTGAATTTCTGAGTCCCTTAATTTCTTTGCCAATGGTTCTAAATATAAGGCGAGAGAGGACATCCCTGTCTGGTTCTCTGCTCAAGCAGAAATTATCAGAGAGGACCCAACCCACTTTATTTTTTGCATCATATTCCTTACATATCCTTCTAATCAACCTTATAATTTTAGCATGGAATGCAAATGCTTCCATTGCTCTGCTCATAAAGTCCCAGCTTACTCTGTAAAATGCTTTCTCTGCATCAAGACCTATCAAGAGCAGTGGTATTTTCTAACATTCTGCTTCCCACTGGATCATCAGTGTTGTGTTAATGCTGTCAAATGTTTGCCCCCCCCCTCCACAAAATCACACTGATCCATATCCATCAATTTTGGCATTACTTTTGCCATTCTTTTAGCCATTATAGACAAACTCTTTAGAATCATGGTTTTGTATTGAAATGGACCTGCATGAAGCTGGATCTCATGGATCTCTCCCCTCTTCAGGTATTACAGCTACTGCCACTTTCCTCCAGAATCTTGGTACTTCTCCTCCACTCAAAATACTGTTAAACAAAACCTTCCAGATCTTGTAAGTTTTTTTCACTCCTAGCTGCCAAATGTCCAAAGGAATACCATGTATTCCTAGGAACATTCCTGTAGATTGGTTATACATCACTATTTTTATCTCATCTACTCCTATCCAGTTAGTAATTGAGCCTCATCTACCTCTAACATTGGCATATTTAATTCTTCCATAAACATTTCATTTGTATCTTTTTTGATTTACATAAAAAAAACAGAAAAAGAACCAAACCAACTGTTTAATAGAATAAATAAAATAAAATAAAAACTTAATGCTTTCATCTACATTCAAATATACACAGACTTCATCAGAGTGATAGTGTCTGCCACTGATGCTGTTAAATACAAAAGGACAATCAATCACAGACAAGGCAAATCAACTTGCAATGTGTCCATTTTGTTTTTTATGTGCTGCTTACCCATGTGTTTTACCTTTTCTTGATTTCCGTACTTCTCTGCTTTATAAAGATTTTCATAGAATTTCCAAAATATTTCTATTTCTTCTACAGGATCTCTTGTTATCTTCCTTGTTATAGGCTCCCTAAGCTTGGCGATAGCCCCTTCTACTTTCTGTTGCCTGAGTCGTCGTCCTAAAAGTTTTTCTGCTCTAGAGTTATTATCAAAAAAGAGTTGCGTAACAGCAATGTTTCTAAATTTATGCATATTATCAAGGTAATCCCTTACTTTCTGTTCAGCATTCTGCAGTTGCTCCTTCTCCTGTTTTGTGGGATTCCTTCTATTTTGCAATACTTCAACATTTGTCAGTCCCTCTAAATAAATCTTGTTACTTCTTAACCATATCTCTCTTTCTTTTATTTTCATCCTATTTTTAAACTCTGCTTTAATTTTATCCCACTTCCTAGCTATATTTTTAGAAGAAATTTCTATCTTCTCTAATAGCTCCTGAATAATTTCCACTACCCATTCCCTAAATTCCTCTCTTTTCAGCACATAGGTAGGAAAGTGCCAGTGTCTTATTTTTTATTTCATTACCCTGTATTTTTATTTTAGTTATTATTGGTGCATGATCTGAAATAATATTGGGTGCATATCAAGACCTTCATTTAAATGCACATGTTCCTATGAAATGTAAATTCTGTCTAGTCAAGCCCAGTTTTTGTATCTTGGGGAATAATATGTAAATTTGCATCTTCTATGCCAAATGTTTTCATAAATTTCTTCAAAAATCTATCCTCTTTTGTTATATTTTCCCTGCTGGGTGCCCCAGACACATCTTTACTATTACAGATAAAAATTTCAGTTCTGGCCTATAAGTAATAGTCCTTGCTGAAAGCTGATTATTTCTCCCAGAATTTTCTTAAGCTCCACTATAGTAGTTTTGGGGGAATATAGATACATCAGTGTAATCCTCCGCCCTTGACAGTAGCCCCTTGGTACTACAAATCTTATTATTATATTTTTTATCCTCTTCTATCACTATTGGAGCTCATCTTGCAATTAATATAGATACTCCTCTTTTACTTTGCCCAGGTATTTCACTGAATAACCATCCTAAAAACCTTTATCAAATTCACATGTTCAGTTCTTTCTAAGTATGTTTCCTGTAGCATAGCTATTTGTACTCTACATTTTTAATGTAGTTGACTACTCTTTGTTTTTTGTACTTATCTCTGAGACCATTGTCATTTAAAGGCATTACAGAGAGCATAATTTAATTTAAAAAGTTATTATTCCCAGCTTTTATGTATAACAGCTTTTTATTAAATGTCTAGTTCCAGCTTTTGTGTTACATGCATATACTATTTAGCAGGTTAATCTTTTATACAGTTGTTTCTTGTCATCTTTATTTGAGCCTGTGTCACATCTTTCAAAACATTTTGTTTTATTGAAAGCCCTCAAAAAAAACTTCAAATACCCCCTAAAACCTATTAACTTAATAATAACACACAAAACTATGTACATCTTTAAATACTGAAGTTTTACCCTCCTAATAGAAACAAATGTTCCAAATGACAGCCATATAGACAGACTTGAGATAACCTAAAAGAAAGGTTATCCATGCTAAGACACATTGTACAGCCTGTGTTTCTACTAAGTGCTGTCTGGCTTTTTCTTATCATTATAGCACTCTCAGATGGGAAAACATTTTAATGCATTCAGAAAACATTTTCTCCAAGCCCTTTCTCTTTATCATATTGTCTCCTAGAGACATGAGAACCAGATACAAACCTGCCAAGTATACATTTGTTTACTAGAAAAAAGCCTTATAATATTCAATATTCTTTTTCATTTAATTGCTTTTTCTAAAAACTTTTTACTAGATTAAGCTAAATCCTTAACCCAGTCTTTCCCGTATGCAAGAATGAGAAAAACACACTAATTCTATTGCAGTGCCTACATGTCTTAAAAACTGAACAAGGATAAACAGAGAGAAAAAGGAGGAAAGAAAAAAAAACAGGAGCACCTATTTACATTAGTATCCCTATTACTCTTAAAATAACTGAGAAACTTTTACTTTATAGCATGCAAAAAAATCATGCACTATTAAAATAAGTAAGAAAAATATTTTACTTACAGTTAACTTTCTCCCTCCTCTTCCCCCCTCCTGAGTATTTTTCCAAACATTAATGATATGAAGTAGGGCATATGCTTTAGAGTACCTTACAAGTTTAACAAAGTCCAAAATGTCCAATATTTCCAGATTTTATCTTGTTCTCTCACACTTCACAAATATTTTATTCTCTGAACATTAATGACATGAAGTAGGGCATATTATTTAGAGTCCCTTACAAGTTTAGCAAAGTCCAAGAAAATCCATTATTTACAGATTTTCTTGTTCTGTCATGTTTCATAAATATAATTATTGATTTGGAATCCCACATTTGTCAATTTCCAAGTTACTGGTTTTATTCCTGTTAATCTTCATCTCCCAAATCTTGCCTCTGCTTCATTTCCAATGTACACTCAATTCTTCAAGTCAAGTATTATGCTTTTTTTCCTTTTCTCAAGCATTTTACATTTAAAAATTGGAAAAGTTTTCAATGGCAGTCTCTCTGTGGTGTTTATTACCAGAAGAATAAGAAACAGAATCTCCTTCTGTTTCACAGCTCACTTTCTGTTGGACAAAATTTTGTATTTCTTCCTTAGCATGTACTTCATGAAAAAAATGATTTTGTCCCTTCAGAAAAACAAAATATTTTGAAGATAGCCAGCAGTTTGGATCTCACTTCTGCTTCTTGACATTCCCTGAACAATGAAATACATTTATTCCTCTTCTGCCTGGTGTACAATGAGTAGTCATTCTCTACAAATACTCTGCTGTCTTACACTTTTAGTACTTTGTCCTTCTGTCAAAGTTTTGTTAGAATCAACTCCTGCTGCTAAGAATGCATCTTTGCTATTAAAGGTCTAGGTTGCTTTCTCATAGCCACGTTTAGAGCATACACATGATGTGCCCTTTCAGTTAGCAATTCCTGTTGTGGAATACCATTCCAGTTGCTTATTTGTGCTTTAATAAAATTAATGCAGTCTCTTCCTTCCAGCTTCACTGGTACAGCAGAAAATTTCAGGTTTTCCCTACATGCCCTGTCCTCTAATTCTATGATTTTTTTAAACATCTCTTCTTGTGCAGTCTCATATTTAGCCAGCCTTTTCTTTATTTCAACCTCTGAGTTTTGCAGTTGTATCACCTTATCAGAATATCTGCTTAAAGCTTATTTTATTTTTTCCAGACTTTTACTGGTTGAGTTGATATATTCCATCAGTGTTTCATTTATTTTAATCATGTGTGTGTGCAGTTGCGTTATACTTTCCTCTAGGTTACTGGAAGTCATGTCTGGAGCTTGCACTGTTTTTATTTTGGAACAGCTGCAGTACTTTTCCCAGTCAGTGTTTCATCGTCACCTTTTGTAGCTGATTTTCCTTCAGGTCTTTCTTTTTTCCTGCCATCCAAGCAGTATACTTACTAGCCAGTTACTGAAATATACCTAGAAATTTAGGTCTGTTGGCTTTCTCTGCTAAGTTTGTTTTCACACTGGGAGAGTTAGAATTAAACCATTACACAATGTGCAGCCATCTTGGAAGTCCAAGAAAATTTCAATCATTGTCAGAAAGCAGCTGCTGTTGTAAAAGTCTGCCATACAGCAGATGCTGCTGTAAAAGTCTGGCATAAAGTGTTTGCTACTGTAAACATCCTATAGAAAAGAAATAACTATAGGCCTAACAGAATAGACTAAAATATACAGCTGCGACAGTATAACTACAACTATACAAGTATGTTTGCCATAATACTAGGAAAGAGCAGACATAATTATGCTCATTGTAACAGTACAAAATAATGCAATGTAAATAAGAATACTAAAAACAAACAAAAACTTCGACCACCTGAAGCTCGAGGGGAAACCAATAAACCCACCAATAAATATAAAACTCTCTATTTTATTAAACAAAATGCTTTCATCCCACACAGCACCAAGAACTTTATCAGAATGAATGAAACAGTCATCCATTTTTTAAATAGCTATAATGACCACATGATTGTTAATTAATTCTCTTAAGCAACTATTCCAACATTTCACTTGTGCTAAAATAAAAAAAAATATTGTATAATACTTATAAAATGTAAAATATAAAAATGCACAAATATTAAACAATACATAAAATGTTACAAATAATTACCAGCTGGATGAACCATCAATTCATAATTTCAAAGCTTGAAGTTTTAACACACTACTGATAGATTTAAACCTGGGAATAAGTTAGATTCTAGCAGTAATTGCCACCATAATTCCCTATATTCTAAGGCAGTTTTCCAATCTCCTCCTTTTAAAGTTGTCAAGACCCATTTTGCATTTTGCCTGCCACCTAATTCCCTATATTCTAAGGCAGTTTTCCAATCTCCTCCTTTTAAAGTTGGCAAGACCCATTTTGCATTTTGCCTGCCACCTAACCACAAATTTCCAAAACACACACCAAAAAACAAGGGGGATGGATGAAGGGAGCAGGTACCACAGCAGTGATCATTTGAACATCTACTGTTATGGTACGTTTACTTATATAAAAGAAAAAAAATGCCAGTAGCACAATATTCCAGACAGAAACTTTTAATAAAATACTGAACAACAAAATTTCTTTAAGTAGTATTTTGTTGTTAAGGGCTGGAAAAATATGACTTTATAATAATTTTTAGTAGTCTTCAAAAATTTTTATGGATAGGACGACACAATATATCATTTTTACAGACAGTTACCTATTATTTATTCAAATAATTCTCAGAAATGTGTAAATTTCTTTAAGGCAATGAGTTGTAATTGTAGATTGTGGTTATTTTAACTGTGACTGGTTGTTTCTTATTTGAATATTAATATGATACTATTTAAGTACTGTGTTTTTGGATGCTCTCCTTATTCTGATGAAGTTTGGAAATTTAGATAACAAAATGAAGGTGCTCAATATATTATTAAATTTTTCTGCCTGGAACGTTGTGCTTCTGGTGTTTTTTTTTTTTTGTAAGTTTACTTACACAGTTGTACTATGTTTATCACATTGATCACTGCTGCAGTAGCCTTAGCAATATGGGTAGATTACCTTAGCTAACTACATTTAGGAAGTGGAAGAAGAGTCTAGGAGGCCTTGGAGAATGGTCCTAGCAAAGCTTGATCTGGACATAGAGAAGGAATCAAGTTTATAGTGTTTTGTAAAAAGTATGTTCAGAGGACCACATAGCATCTTCTAGAATCCAATCCTTTCCAATATGTAAGTGGGCCTTGACCATGCCTGGAACAGTTTGGTTATGGAGAGTATAGCAAAATAGCCTTAGACAACTATTTTAAAATAGTCTGTTTTGACACAAGTTATCCCTTCTTACCTTCACAAGAAATGAACAATTCATCTGAAGACCTGGAAGATTTAGTTCTGTCAATATACCTGAGTTGTCTGTAGACATCCAAGTTATGGAGTATTCTTTCTCCCTCATTTTTAGGATCAGGAAAGAAAATGGGGAGATGGATAGCTTGGCTTAAAGTTCACAGGTTCATAGATGCATACTAGGCTAAATGCCATTGTGGGCCATTTTAAGTCTAGCCAACTACCCCATGTGAGAATCAAACCCTGCACCTTGTGTTTGTAAGGTAAACACCCTAACCATTATGCCAACCTCCCACCCTAAAGTAAACTCGGGATACCACTTTAGGCATAAAAGAAGGATTAGTTCTCAAAGAAACCTTATTCCTATGGAAGATGAGGTAGGGTTGGCTCACTATAAGAGCTTGCAACTTGCATGCCCTTCTTGCAGAGGTAAGAGCGATCAGAAAAACTGTTTTCCATGTTAGGAACCTGAAGTCAGCCAGATTAGTTGGTTCAAATGGACTAAGTGTTAGCTTCTCTAATAAAAAATTAAGATCCCAAGGACAGGTCATCAGTTTTCTTGGAGGCCTCTTATGCTAAACCCCTTTCAAAAACATTTTAATATGACACTGCATTGAAATAGGAGAATTCATGAGCAGACATGCTGAAGGCTGATGAATAAACCTTGATAGCGGAATAAGAAAGGCCATAGGATACTAACTCACACAAATATTGTTAAACCAGGGAACAAGTAGCCCTGAATGGGTGCTGGTTATGTTGTTGGAGCCAACTAGAAAACCTTTTCTATTTGCAAATATATGATTTTCTAATAGCAGGCATTCCTGCATCCATTAGTACCTGATGCATGTCCTCAGTAAAGAGGTGCCTAAAAGAATTAAGATTACCTTCCAGGCAGTCATGTGACGTTGGTTGATGATGGGGTGTATCAAAGACCCCTGTTCCTGTGTGAGAAGATCCAATCTGTGAGGA
This sequence comes from Protopterus annectens, assembly GCF_019279795.1. NCBI lineage: Eukaryota > Metazoa > Chordata > Ceratodontiformes > Protopteridae > Protopterus > Protopterus annectens. The sequence continues at coordinate 23,829,746 of NC_056731.1, forward strand.
AGCTTGTGGTAAATTGCCCCTGACCATTTCCAAAAGAAGGCAGAATCATGGTTGCCTGCACCTGAAGGGAATCACTACAATAATCTTGGGGATTCCTTCTGAATCTTCAGACATACACTGGATAATAGTGGAAAAGGTGTAAAGTATACAGGAACATTCCTGCCCAAGAAAAAATAAAAAGGCATCTGTCTTCAAGGTCTTCTTGCATGGCATCCTGGAACAGAATCTTGCTGGTTGATTTTTCAGAGAGAAGGTAAACAACTCTACTTGAGGAATTTCCCACAAATGAATCAAATCTTGGAAGATCCCCCCGATCTACCTTCTGTTTGAAAGGCTCTGCCATGGTCCTGGGCAGCTTGTCTACCACACGATTTTACTCTTTGGAATACAGAATGCCTGTAGAGTGAGACTGTGCTGTGAAGCTATATCCCAAGCTAACAATGAAAAGTCTACAAAGGGGATAATAGCTGGTTCCCCTTGCTTGCCGATGTACCACATGACTGTGGTATTGTCTGCCACCAATTGAATAGATCCCTTGAACCACAAGCAGTTTAGAGATTTGAATGCCTTGATCAGGGCAAGCATCTCCTTGATATTTAGTGCTTATGCCTCTCCTTGGTATCCTATACCGCTGTACCTTTATCCCTCCAGAAACTTCTCCCCATGCAAAGTCTGAGACGTGTGTTGACTGACTGCTTTGAAGCATGGAGGGAGAAGGGGATACCTGGATTTAAGGTATATCTTTTGTCTCCAACAAAAGATTTCTCTTTTGACAACCCCAAGCGCTGGGATTATTTTGTTAAGGCTAGTCTTATTTTAAACAAGAAACATCTTTATTAAATTATCACTTATGACACTGGCAGTCTTACATTTATATATAAGAAAATAAACCATACTGACTCAATTTCAGCTGCAAACATACATTACAAATCATGCTGACAAAACTGTGGCTGCAAACATTATGCATCACTTATAATACATCCAGTCATTGTCAGTCAAACAATACATAGCTCATTCAAATTCTGCCTACTTTTAAACCTCATTCCTCCTCTGCATGTATTGATCTGACAATTCCCATTTTTCCATTGAAATGTGCTCCTACCCTTTTCTAAAAATCCCAATTCCAGTTGTTTTATCTCTGTTACTATTATAACTACTTCTAGTAAAGTTGGTTTAGACTTTGACTTCCATTCTCTAGTAAATGATTTTTTGGCAGCCATCATAATCAGACTCAGCAAGGCCTTACTATGTCTAGGCATTTCAGATTCTATATCATAGCTCAAGAAAATAATTTCCTTAGTAACACCAATTTCCTCACCCAATATCTCCAACAGAGCAGTCTGCAGGGAATCTTTAAAGTCTGCCAACTCGTTACACTCCCAGAACATATGTTCCCATTTACTTCTTTCTTCCACATCACACCTCCAACATTTGTCATCTACCTGAGGGAAAATTATATGGAGTCTACTTGGGGTATAAAAATATATATGTAAACACTTCCAAGCAAAAGATCCTAAATCTTCTAGACTTTGTTGCATATTTGGGAGACATACATATATCGCCCCCATTGTTTCTTTGTGAATTGCTTATCCAGCCTCTCTTCCCAATTTTTTCTCACCTACTCTGATTGATTCTTTGGTTATCATTCAATAATTTATATGCTCTACTAATTATTCCTTTCTTAATGTTAACTTCTGTTGTAGATTCTACTAAAAACTCTACCAGTGCTGGTCTTTTGTTTAGGACCCCTCTATTTCATTCTCTTTGCATATACTCTGATATCAGTCCCTAATACGGAAGGTAATCTCCAATCTGCACTCCAAATAGGTTTTTTGGCATCTTCTCATTCTATTACATTTCTCTCTCTAGTTATTTGCTCCCAATACCTTGGTTCCTTTGCCAGTTTTCTCCAATAAATTCCAGTCCCCTCTTGCCTAGTGTCTGTATTCCTAATTGCAGTCATCCCTATCAGCAGAATCTCCTTTCTCCATTCCCGTGTTGGCATAGTTTTTAGAATACTTTCTGCTACTTTATGAATATAACATTCTGTATAATTATTGTTATTCTCCATAAAGGTCAGCATCCAAAATCCCAGTCTCTCCTTGTTTCTTGAGCCTGCCCCCCCCCATTTCATCATCATCTCTCTCCACTTTGAATTATAGTTTTATGCTTGCGCTCTGTATAGGAGCCTTAACTGTGTTGCTCTGAAATACCCCTTCAAATTGGGTAATCCCAGTCCACCTTGTTCTATTGGAAGAATCAGCTTATCCCACTTGACTCTTTCCCTCTTCCACTCCCAGATAAAATCCTTCAGCTCTTTATTAATTGCTATCCACAGCTTCTCCCTAAGCACTGGAATTTGAAAAGATAAAGGATGTTGAAGCTGGTCCAAAGAGATTTCACATACCACTGTGTATTTCTCATCTGGAGTCTTGCCAGGGGTATCATGAGAATCATAGATGTCATGAGACCCAAAATCATGAGGTATTCCCTCACAGTGACCAAAGTCTAAGTGGAAAACCTTAGAAATAGATCTAGATGAAGATCTATCTTTTCCTGTGGGAAACACACACATTTTTACAAATCTGCTCTATACTTCTTGCTCTCAGTCATCTCTTGTACAATACGCAGATGATTCTACAGTGATTACCATAAATGATTTTCACTCTGATCTCATCTCTAAAACTCAGTCTGCTCACTAACAACCAACTAATCCTAAACCCTAAAAAAAAACTAACTCCTACTCTTTCTCCCAAAAACTCTTACCCATCTCAAATCTACTTTTACTAAACTGTCTCTCAATAAGACTCCTGTAGTAGCTAAAACAAGTACCAAACTCCTAGGTGTCATAATAGATGATCAACTTAAATTCGACTTGCACATGAACTGCATCAAGACGACTTATCAAAAACTAGGCCTCCTATATAGAAATAGAAAGTTTCTCACTTACAAAGCTAAAGTAACCCCGTCTCATTCCTATTTACTACCAAGTCTACTATACGGCTCTCAGATTCTCACGAACCTTAATAACACACTCCTAGCAAAACTTAACTCAACCTATAATAAGATACCCAGATTCTCTGCTCAACATACCTTTAAAACTTATCACCATGTCTCACTTAAACACCTAAACTGGCAGGAATTACTCAATTTGCTTCATTACAAATGTAAAATAAATAAAAAGCTCTTTGAACTGTGATGTCTACTTTATATTTCAGGAATACAATCCTGTGAGTCGTCAGGAAAGACTTCTGAATGTTCTCTTGGAATCCCAGCTTACATAAGAGATCTCTCATCCAAGAGAGATTCCTGACACTTTGAAAAAGATTCTGCAAAGATAAGCAAGTTGTCTAAATATAGAAAATGTTGTTATAAACACTTACTGGTTTATTAAATATACTTTAACAGAATACTGTCTATTAAGCAAGTATGGACATGATATATTTCTGCACTACTTTGTTTTCAGCTGCATAAGTAAGGTACAGACTTATGCTCTGAGACAGCCAAATAAAATAACCTAAAAGACTGATAGATTTAATTGCAGCTTACTGCAATGAAGTTAGTCTGAATTTTTACAGTAGTTAATGTTGTTTATAAAGCTGGAACATGATTTCAGCAGACTCCACAGTTTACTGTAGCTTTAGGATGTAATTGTAACTGCACCTTCGAAAGGGTGTTGGCATAAAATGTAGCAACTGCTGTGAGGCTGTTTCTGTGATGCATGATTTGTGTAACTGCTGAGATGTTGAATTTCTAATACCTATTATGATTTGGCAGGTGTTTTGTAAATAATTCCTTTTAAGAAGGATTTAGTGAATTCCCTGAAGCTTTAGAGCGATCAGCAAGTTCGTCACACTTCAGCAGCTACATAATAGAGCAAATAAATGCATCAGGTATTATATTAAGTAAGTAATGAAGGTCTGCATAACTGTGTATTATAGAATGTACAGAAAATAGAATCCTAAGAAATTTGTGAGTGGGCGAATTCATCATATTGCTGAATGCAAGTCTGTAAAAAATGTGCAAGGCAAAAAAAAAATAAATAAATAAAAAAAAAAATGTTTTACTGTCATGTTACCAGCATACAGATTCACAAAATGCCTCTGATGTTTTATATCCATAGTCTGCCATCTACAAAGAAAGGCAGACAAAGGTAGTAGCTGCTGGCCTGCACACCAATATGCATGCATGCACACACACACAAACACACAAACATAATAATGCAGGTTGGTACACCCCCCCCCCCCCCCAGAAAAAAGTATAGCTTAATGAAATCTTTTAAGAGTTACCTTCAGTACAGACCTACACTGGGGTAAAGTTTCTTTCAGTACACCCTTCTCTCTCAGGCTCTCACTGCCTCTCTCTTCTGGATTCCTATAATAGGAACAATTTCCAGTGTATTCCTGGTTTCTTCTTTCAAGTCTTGATTCATTATGCTCACTCACTTCCAGAGCTATTGCTCTGGACATCAGATCCCCCACCAAGAACGGCAAACATCACTCTTTGAATGGCCTTCCTTTTATACTGTATTAACTGTTTCATTAAGCAAACCTGCTGTAACTAAATATAGGAACATTTCTCTCTCTCTCTCTGCTCTAAAAGTAATATTACTGTTTAAAGTGACAGCAATACTTCACTTACACAACAAAAGTTCCTGTCTGCTCTTAAAGAAATACTTTTATTTACCTAATATGCTTGAGGAACCACTTCTTATGTACAATAGCACTTCTAGTTACACACTTTGCTCATACAGATGCAGCCCTATTTACAATATGTTCATTAATATGGACACTTTTATTGGTAAGATCCACCGTACTGTGATGTGCTACAACTGACCCCCCCACACACACACACCTGATAGAAAATACTGATTTATTGCCCACTGGATGGCTATATATCATTGATAGGCCATCTGCTTTGTGATGCATTGAGCCACATGAGAGTTTTACACTGAAGATGAATGGTTGAAGTGATGCAGCTTGGTCTTAACATCTTGCTGTCTGTGAAGTCACACAAGTGGGGCATGGTCGGTTATTAATTGTGAATTCTCTGCTTATCAGAAACAGAAACAGACTATTTTATCAATAACTACTCCCTCTCAGTTATGAAGCATTTTCAATCTGTTTTACTTAATTTGCAGCTTAACTGAGATACAAGGTACACTTAACCATCCTAGAGCTATGACAGCACTGCCCCCAGGCCCACCTCTGAAGTATATGTATACAGAAAAAAGTATCTGGTAAATTCTAGGGATGCTAGCACAGGCTCTGAGCATCTCTTTTAAATGCTTAAAGATCAACTGCAATTGAAATGCCTCCCTCTGGAAGATGGCATTAATGCTTTGTTCCAGTTCTGTAGCCATTCCATTTGTAAGTTTTATCATTCCTTCTGTGAAATGAAGATTCTTCTTCTCCTTTTGGCATTTCCTATTAGGGGACGTCACGGCAGAACAACTGTCCCCAGAATGATTGTCAGTGGTGTTTTATAGTGTTGAGTTGCCAGCCCAGTGCTCAACCTTCCACAGCAGACACACACACAAACACACACACTCAAGCCTGGGGACAATTTAAAGTGTCAAATCCTCCTGCAGCATGTCTTTGGGATGTGGGAGGAAACCGGAGCACTTGGTGGAAATCCACGAGACTGCAGACATGCAGCCTCTGCACAGAAGGCACCCCAGCTTTCTGTTGAAATGCAGATTATTAATTTTAAGATCTACTGTACTTTACTTACCAATGTCTCATGCACAGCAACATCTCCTTACAGCAATGCATTATTTCCTGTCATATCTTGACAATGTCACTCAGTGGAAAACTAGCTCTGGAATCTGGGCAGCTGGTATTTTTCAATAATTTCCCTTAGTGATACAGGCAGACAACAGATAAGAGGTTAGTTTAAATGTTTGCCAGTGATTGATATATATATCTATAGTGATATATATATATATATATATATATATATATATATATATATATATATATATATTTATTTATTTATTTATTGCATTTGTTTACTGGGAAAGTCCACTGGGCCTAATACAGCCCATTTTTGGTGGAGGCCCGGGGAGAAAAGCTCTGACAAGAACATAGATGCAGAAAAAAAATTAAACATTAATTGGTACAGAAGTAGAAACAGTGTTACACATAGTGGGTACAGTAATATATACAGAATATATACATAAGTCAGGAATTTAGATGGTGTGATTACAGTAACATATACAGAATATATACATAAAAGCAGGAATTTAGTTGGTTGCCAGATGAATTCAGAGTGATAAAAATGGAGATAACTCGATCAGCATGATTGTGCTAGTATCAACAAGTGATGAAAGAAAAAAAATAATGAATATGGAGAAAGTATCATCAGTCACTAATAGTAAAATGCATAGGAATTTAGTTATAATATAAGGAGAAGGAAGAGGTTAGGTTATAGAGTGGGTACATAGCCAGGAAGAGTTGAGATGATTTTTCATTATTTGTTTGAAGGTGGTGGTTCTGCCTGTGTTTCTTATAGAAGGTGGAAGTGAGTTCCATAGTTTGGTGACGGTGAAGGAATAGAGCAGTTGACCAGCCGGTAAGATGGGCTTTTCTACTTTTAGAAGTAGATGATTTTCAGATCTTAGTTGCCTGCTGGGTTGGTATTTGGCAAGTAGAGTTGAGAGAGCAGGATAGTCTGTAGATTATTTTGTATGCTGTAGTTAGCTGGGTGAATGAGAGATGGTGGTGGAGTTCCAGCCAGCCTAATAGTTTCAGTGAGTTACAGTGGTGGGATGAGAATTTGGCCTCGGTGGCAAATTTGGCTATTCTGTTGTAACACATATCAAGTTTGGATTTTGTAGAATTTTGGATATTAGTGAGGAGAGGGGGCACCATAAAGGAGAGAGGGTAATAAAAATGTAGTTGCAAAGGTTTGTCTAGTAAAGAGGCTCAGAAAGTGTTGGTGCCTGTAAAGTATACCAAGCTTTTGGTGTTTTTTTTTTTGATGTTACTGTTTATGTGCAGGTCAAAGTTTAGGTTTTCATCTATAATAATCAAGTGAACACACCAAAAACGGACCAGCACGTAAAGAATTGCGAAAATCTTTATTCCATCATAGTTCCATCAAACCATATGAGTAATGGTAATAACCATTACTCAAACAAACCGGTTTCGGCTAATATAAGCCTTTATCAATGCACAAAAATGGAAGACCAACAAGAGCTCCACCATTTTGAATGTTATTTATAGTACACCTCTTAAAGGACCATGCCCCACAATTTAAATGTATTACAAATCTAAATAAATTGAACATATTGATCGAACCAACATCAGTGATAGAGAACCAAGAAAACTTATGTTGGAAAGACATATTTATCAAAAATATCTGTATCCCAAAAAATGTACTAATAGGGATACATAAAAATTATAAATAATTCCATGTATATATGTCTTCTAATGTTTACATGTTAAACTGACTAATGATGATCACTTGATTTCACCAGCCTAAATATAGTATAGAGGCCACATCATGCATATAAATATACATTATATCTGCTATATGCAAAAAATTATAAGGCCTGAAAAAATTCACCATTAGTGTAAATAACAAAACCATGTAAATAAACTTGATAATATTATAAATTTTACATTCATGGTTCTCAATATAACTGTTCTGATGTATTTAGTCCAGGTCTAAAAAGACCCCCCAATTTAGTGATCCATTTGTTTTCCATATCATTAAGTTTTTGATGCCATCCTGCTTTGAAATTTCTGTGTGAAATAATTCTGTCTATTACCACAAATTTAAAAGTGGCAGAAGGATGTTCTAAGGTATGTTTACACAATGCATTTGTAATACGTCTGTTCCTGATTGCACTCATATGTTCACCTATTCTAAGTTTGACAGACCTAGACGTCTGTCCAATATAAAATGCAGAACAATTACATGTGGCCAAATATATTGCCCAATCCGAGCTACAATTTGCAAATATCCTGATATCAAAAACCTGAGAAGTATTTTTACTAGAAAATTCACTGGTTTTTAACATATATTTGCAAAAAGAACAATGTCCACATGGAAAGCAACATTTCAGTTTATCACCAAATAAAGTAATTTGTTGTGAAATGTGTGGAGTGTATCTCTTATAATGAGTGAAATAAGAGTTCAGATTCCAATACCTACGGTAGGAAAATGAACATTGATCAGGCAATATTCTATTCAAAAACTCATGTGACAATAATATGTCCCAATGTTGATTAACGATGTCAATGAAACGATTAGTATTTGCCCCATATGTAGTTACCAACCTCAAAACTGAATGATCCGGTGAAGCAGACTTTGCCATCTTTTGGGATTTATATTGCAACAATTCCAAACGTGATAATTTATTAGTTATATTCCTAGATTTAGAAATATTATGTGCATTATAGCCCCGATTGACAAATCTGTTGGATAAATCAACACAAAAATGAGAACAATCTTCAGAGGAAGAGCATATCCTTTTCATCCTCATGAATTGAGATTTAGGAATATTGCGGATGATGTGGCGTGGGTGACAGCTTTCAGCATGTAACAAGGTGTTGTACTGAGGAAATTTTCTATGGACTGACGTGGCTAAGGTATTGTCATCAAGTCTAGTAACCAAGACATCCAAAAACACTATACATGCATGTTCAATAGTAGCTGTAAATTTAATCCCAAAAGAGTTGTCATTAAGATAGATTACAAATTTAGATAGTTCTTCCTTATTACCACGCCACACCATCCAACAATCGTCCAGATATCTCCTCCAAATATCAAGATGTGGTAAAAATGTATTTTGTTGACTGTCATATATATATGTAGCCTCATAATAACCCATGAAAAGATCTGCATATATGGGGGCAAACGAGGCCCCCATTGCTGTTCCGTTGATTTGCCAATAAGCTTTGCCATTATAATAAAAAATGTTCTTACATAGCACAAATTCAGTAAGTTTGGTCAAAAAATTATTAAACTCAGTTGAATATAACTTGGATTTATACAACCAATATGATACGGCTAAAATGCCTAAATCATGGGGGATACTAGTATATAATGAAGCCACGTCTAAAGTACACAACCACCATGAAGATTCCAGCTGTGAGTCTTTAACAATATTCAGGAATTCAGTGGTATCCTGAATCCGTGACCTAATGTGACTCAACAATGGTTTTAAATATTGTGTAAGGAAGGCTGATAAAGGTTCTGTTAGAGAGCCACGGCCTGACACAATCGGCCTACCAGGTGGATTACGTGCATCTTTATGTATTTTAGGTAGCAAATACAAATATTGTGGAATAGGTTCCTCCACCTTCATCTGTTTAGCTACCTGTTCACTAATCACCCCCTGGTTAACTGCTACATCCAAGAACCTATCAATTTCTTCCTTAAACTGTAAAGTAGGATCAATATTTAATTCCTTGTAAAAGCTGGAATCTGATAATTGACGCAAAGCTTCATTTATATAGGCCTGATGGTCCATGACCACAATGGCACCCCCTTTATCGGCCATAGTAATAACTAACTCTTGATTGTTTTTGAGTTCCAACAAAGCCTGTCTTTCCACTGCAGTAAGATTATTGAATTGTGGTTGATAAACATTGGCAAAATGTAGTTCTTTCATTATACACTCCCTAAAGATCGAAACATGTTTATTCATCGGTGGAATAAATGAGGATTTTCCAAATCTAAAATCAGTTGATCTTTGAGAGGTATCACTGTCTGAAAAAAATATTTTGAGGTTTAATAATCTACAAAAATCATTGATGTCCTGTAATAAACGATGTTCCGAAACAATAGAACTTGGGACAAAATTCAATCCTTTATTAAGAAGTGCTATCTGTGTTGGTGAAAGAACAGTAGAAGAAATATTGTGAACATTATTTTCTATTTCACCATTTGTTGCAACAGATTTTGTAAAGTTGGTGTAGTTAAACCTAGATCTATGTTTTCTGCCCCCCCTCCTCCTGCCCTTTGATCTAAAGGGGGCAATTGTCTTCTTTTGGCTGCTGGGGACACCTGGCGTGAAGATACTTCGCCATCAGTAGCCGAAGAAGTTTCCTCTTCAGAAGTGACATCAGATGAAATATTTTGATGTTTAAGAATTGACCTAGGCCGTTTTTTGTTCATGTTATGAGTATTCTTGTGTTCACTAAATCTTACTGTTTTCTGACTAATGAAAGGTTTCCCTTTCTCGTAATCCATGAGATCACGATGAAATTTATTAATCTTACGTTTCATGAGTTGTTTTTCTAAAATAGACAATTCTTTGGCCAAATCCGAAACATGTTGAGAATAGAACTCTTGCTTATTAAATTGTTCTGCCTCCACACATAAATTTTGGATATCTGAAAGATGACTAGTAATAGTTCTGTCATAATATTTTAACAGACAATCTACAAATTGCATAGAAGATGAATGTTGGGCTTCAGCCCAGTCCTTAGATAACTCATTATCTATATGAGCCACTAGAGGTTGCAAACGCACTCTCAACCCCCTTGGTGTTATATCCTTTGTTTTATAAGCCTTAAACAGTTTCATGTGCCAAACATTAGTACGCAATATTTTCATCTGTCTACCAAGTTTTGTAAAAACAAAACTACATTTATGTTGATCATCCCCTATATGATTGGATGTATTGGATCCAGTATTAGTGGTTAGGCCAAACACCTCTAAATTGTCTCTGTCGGCCGATAGCCCATGTAAAATTTGATTCAAATCCATCATAAAATGATGTACAGAGAACCAAACTAATAATTATAGACACTCTGGAGAAATAAATCTCTGACACCCCCAAACAGATGTAATCAATATTGAAAAAAATCAAAAATAAAAATTGTTGACTGTTAAAGATGTCCCGAATGGCAGTAGTAAAATCACCACAACTATATGCCCAATTATTAGGCCCCCGTTACAATAAGTGACCAATTCAGATAGTAAAAATATTCAGATAACAACTAGAAACAAACCTGTTGATAGTAAGGTCCATATATTATGGACTTTAAATTCCATCTAAAAAGA